>NC_057809.1:559740405-559746128 GCF_018294505.1 Triticum aestivum | reverse complement strand
CTTAGCTGCAGTCCAGTACTCGCCTAAGTTCTCTCACTCGGGGACTTAGCTGCAGTCCGGCACTCGCCTAAGTTTGAAAAATCCTACCGAGTGGAGAGCAATCCTCCCACTCGGGGGCTTCGCTGTAGTCCAGTACTCGCCTAAGTTTTCTCACTCAGAGACTTAGCTACAGTCCGGCACTCGCCTAAGTTTGAAAAATCCTACCGAGTGGAGAGCAATCCTCCCACTCGGGGGCTTAGCTGCAGTCCAGTACTCGCCTAAGTATCTGAAAATCCTACCGAGTGGTGAACGACCCTCCCACTCGGGGGCTTAGCTGCAGTCCAAGTACTCGCCTAAGTACAAGACACACCCCACCCTGCAGTGACGAGGTGCAGGTCGACTGTCACCTTCTCCTTGGGAGCTTCGCCACAAATACAACGTGCGCTCCATCCCGCTATGCAGTAACAAGGTGCAGGTTGACTGCCACCTTCTCCTTGGGAGCTTCGCCTCAAATACAACGTGCGCTCCATCCCGCTCTGTGGTAACGAGGTGCAGGTCGACTGTCACCTTCTCCTCAGGAGCTTCGCCACAAATACAACGTGCGCTCCATCCCGCTCTGCAGTAACACGGTGCAGGTCGACTGCCACCTCCTCCTTGGGGAGCTTCGCCACAAATACAACGATCGCTCCATCGCCGACCCACAAGGACGAAGAGGTGCAGGTCGACTGCTACCTTCTCCTTTGGAGCTGTGCCACAAATACAAAAGTTGTCTCGAATGAAGAACGATTTCCACTCGACGGGGGATTCATGAAGATATTCAACGATAAACCAAGTTCAGATAAATCCTAAAGGTTCCGGACCACAGATCGAAGTGCTCGGGCATTCAGCCTGAAAGAGTTTAACGGTTACAAAAACCACTCGGCATTCCGAGGCAAATTTAAGGTGAGGCATAAAAGTTTGTTCACTCCGCAGGAGGAGGGCTGGCAGGCTCGACGAACTCGTCCAGGTCAACGCCGTCGGTGATCCGAGTGGCTGCAGCGATGAAAGTCTCCATAAAAGATCGGAATTCATGCTTCTGGGTGTTGGCGACCTTGATTGCTGCCAGCTTATCTTGTCGCACCTCCTTGCAATGGACGCGAACCAAAGACAGAGCCACATCAGCGCCACACCGGGTGGAAGACTTCTTCCACTCCTGCACTCGGTCAGGGATTTCGTTAAGTCGAGTCATCAGGGACTCAAGATCATTTTGGAGTGTGGCCTCTGGCCAAAGTGCCGGGTCGATCCGTGACATGGCGACCTTCAGTCGAGCCAAGTAGTCCACAACACCGTCGATGCGGGATTCCAGTCGGAGCAGATTCATGGCAGTTTCATCTTTCACGGGAGAATTGATTGGATCCAAACCTGGTTCGATCCGCCCAGTCTCCTCCTCGAAGTTCTGGCAAAACTCTGCATTCACGATCTAAGGATAAGTCAATTTTCATACGCTGAGTCGACACAAAAAAATCAGTCGGAACAAAATGTGCACCTTCAAGCTTGATGAACAACTTCTTGGCAAGGCTCCTCAGATAACTCTCCAGTTCGTCCCTCCTGCGAGCGATGCCTTCCATCTTCTTGCACAGGTTGAGGTTCTCCTTCTTCCAGCGCGAGCACTCCTTGTTGGCTTCGTTCAGAGCAGATTTCAGCTTGGTATTCTCTTCTTCCAACTGGCCGACCGAAGCCAGTTTCTGTTCAGCCAGAACGGTTCTGTCGTCAGCTTCCTTTCGAGCAGTAGCCAAATCCTGATCCTTCTTCGTCAGAGCTTCTCTCAGTTTTTCTGCAAAGAAATGATGCTTGATTTAGAAAGAGCGGAAGGGTACTCAAGCCTAAGATGGACCAGTCGACAAACTCGTCTTACTAGTGGCGCCGTCCTTGACCTTTTGCAGCTCTGTCTTGGCCAGCTCCAAGTCAAGGTTCAATTGGATCTGCTGTCTCTCCAAGTCAGCAAAGTGAGCTCCAAGATCACAAGATTTCCGAAATCAAAGAGGAGAAGTTATTTTACAATGAAAAATGACAAAGACAATAAGTACTAAGACTACGGTCGACTGCCCGTAGTCCACCATAGTCTCGGGGACTACACCCAGTGGGTGCACTTTGCGTGCCCCCACCGGTTCTGATCCCACTCGACCGGCCCGCCGGAGTCGAGTGCAGGGAGTAAAAAAATGTGGAGAGAAAGTAGAACTCAGACCACAGTCGACTGCCAGCAGTCGACCGCGGTCTCGGGGACTACACCCAGTGGGTGCACTTGGCGTGCCCCCACCGGTTCTGATCCCACTCGACCAGATTGAGTGGAAGAGACAAACTACCAGTTCGGTTTACACTCAAAGACTACAGTCGAGTGCCAGCAGTCCACCATAGTCTCGGGGACTACACCCAGTGGGTGCACTCAGCATGCCCCACTAGTTCAAAAATTCAATCGATGCACCCAGTGGGTGTACAGATGCAAAGATTTTCGGAAAGAGTCTTCAGATAGCATACCCTAACAGAACAAGCGGCGACCAACTAACCTGAACGTTGCTCTGGAGAGCCGAGCTGGCATCGTAGGCGGCCTGGCTGGCGTCCCGCACCATCTTCATCTTCTCCATCATAATGCCCGCCTGGCGTATGGCTTCCTTGGCAGCATTCACTTCGTCCTCTGGGACATGATGGGTCGCAAAAACTGAAGGCGGGTCGACAGGGGCCTAAGCAATCGATGAGGAAGGCAAGGCACTCGACAATGGCACGGCGGTAACAGAACCCCGATTGGCATCACCAGCGTCCTGAACGACTGACTCCGCCCTCGGCGTCGATTGTGGCACCTCGCTCGCAGGAGCTTGCCTATTTTTCCTCGTCAAAGGCCTCTCGGGCTCTTCATCATCATCATCAGGGAGGTCAATAATGTTAGGAGCTGTTCAAAGTTCAATCGACAAAATCGCATCACCCAATGGTATACATTGCAGTTGAATCGACCAAAATAAAGACAGAATGGCAGAAATCGTACCCAGATTAGAGGTGACCGCATCCTCCATCACCTCATCATCGTCCCTGTAAGCTGAGGTCCCGGAAGTAGCAGCGCTGCCAGCTCCAAAGTTCGTCCGGTTAAAATAAGAAAAACAAACAGCACAGGGCATCGAGTGAAGATAAAAGGAGACACTCACGCACAAGCGACGGGGATGTCAATCTTAATCTTCGGCAACGCCTTCCGAAGCTTCGGCTCTGCGACTTTGGGGTGCTTTCACGCTTTTTCAGTCGGAGTTGGCGAAGAGGTCCAAGGACGCTTTGAAGACTGACCAGCTTGAGCAATCGCCTTTTCACGGGCGCTCGGTCGTTCTTGGTCAAGTTTGGACCGCCTCTCCCTGTGAGGAGGCGACTCAACTTCTTCTTCATCACTTGGATCGTCGCTTTCTTCGTCCCCTCCACCGTCAGAATCCCATTTGCCACTGTTGCCGCCGCTCGCCTCTCCTTCCAGGTCCTGCTCTTGCTCTCCGTTGGGCATTGAATACATTTCAATAATGGCCTGAAAGAAAGCAGGGAGAACAAAGTCAGTCGACTCAGTATAGGCAGCTGCGCGAGTGAATTCAGAATACAAACAAAGGCTCAGAATCGGACCTTCTCTGGTACATGAGACTGGTCGAATGGAGGAACTCTCCTGGCTCCCCTGGGGTTGTCCTTGTTTCCGGTCATGCCCGACAGCCACTTCTCCAGTGTGTCGTCATTGACCTCCTTCGGGTGAATCCGAGTGGAGTCTTCAAGACCCGAATACATCCACATCGGATGGTCTCGGGCTTGAAGAGGCTGGATGCGCCGCTGAAGGAAGACCTCCAAGAGATCCATACCGGTGACCCGGTCACGGATAAGCTGGACCACTCGCTCTACCAGCACCCTCACCTGCGCCTTCTCCTCCGGGAGCACCTTCAAAGGGGAGGGTTTCCTCACTCGGTCCATGGTGAAAGGAGGGAGGCCAGTCAACTGCCTTGGCATCGACTGGTCTTTGCAGTAAAACCAGGTCGACTGCCATCTGCGAACTGAGTCAGGAAGAATCATGGACGGAAAGGAACTTTTCCCTCTCATCTGAACACCAAGACCCCCACACATCTGAATCACTTGAGTCCTCTCGTCACTCGGATTGGCCTTTTTCACTGTTTGGGAGCGACAAGTGAAAATGTGCTTGAAAAGGCCCCAGTGAGGCCGACAACCCAGGAAATTCTCACACAAAGAAACAAAAGCGGCGAGATAAACGATTGTGTTGGGAGTGAAGTGGTGGAGTTGTGCCCCAAAGAAGTTCAGAAATCCCTGAAAGAAAGGGTGAGGAGGCAAGGAAAATCTACGGTCGACGTGGGTGGCAAGGATAACGCGCTCACCCTCCCGAGGTTGCGGCTCGGATTCCTTCCCCGGAAGCCGCGCCGATTCATAGGGGATCAGCCCTCCTTCGGCTAGGTCGTCGAGGTCTTCTTGGGTGATCGTTGAGCGGATCCAGTTGCCCTGGATCCAGCCCTTTGGCAGGCCGGTTCGCGAGGAGAATCCACCCCGACTGGTCGCCTTCCCCTTTGACCTCGCCGTCGCCTTCTTTGCCCACTCCAGAGCCGCTGTTTTCTCCTTCCCCATCATCACCGGTGAGACACGTACGGAGCGGTGGCGCTGGGGCGAGAGCGAGCGCGGCGAGGGAGCGTGAAGAGGAGAAGAGATAATGGGGACACACTGTTCGAGAGACCCTGGCCCGACGCCTTATATGAGGCCGCTTCCGAGTGGCTGACTGGTAGGCCCGGGCGGCCCTATCAAATCCCGTAACAATCACGCGTGCGATACGTGGCGAAAAAGGTGGCACAGGAATCAAGGCGGCTCCGCTCTATCCCATACGATTACTGCGGCCTCCCCCGTTCCGTGTGCTTCCCAAAATTCAGATCCCGCGAAATCTGCGGGCAGCAGAACAACTTGTCAGACCGAAGATCTCCTCCGCACCGTCACTCGGAGCCTTTCAAGTAAAGAAACTCACTCGACAAAAAACTAAGAATGGATCAAGGCGACTAAAAAGGAAGTTGCTGTCATCACTCAGGTTCATTGATCCGAAACCAGATATGCTCATGGCATGAAAAATGAGTCGGGAAAATTCTCAACTCCTTCCCCACTCAAACCTCGATCCATTCGGGGGCTAATGATGAAGCTATGTACCTAGGGTAGGGTCATGGACCTGTCCAAACTGCCCTACCCAAGGACATCTCTAGAAGAAATCACCTTTCAATCGACTTGGAAGTGTTCCACTCGACAGACTCGGAGACACTCGACCAAGAAGCGATCACTCGACCAAGACCAAACCACTCGACGGCAAGGAGACCTAAAGGTACTACGCACGCTAACGGTCGGTTATTAAGTAGCTTTTATGATCATCATAGCACTTTATTAAGGGCGTTACCAGTAACGCCCGACCTCAATGTATTTAAAACCCTGCATAACTGAGGGCCAGAGGGGTCCGGCGAACTCTATATAAGCCACCCCCTCCTCAGTGTAAAGGGTTCGCACCCCTGTAAACCATGCACGCATAATCCAGTCGACCGCCTCTGGGCTCCGAGACGTAGGGATATTACTTCCTCCGAGAAGGGCCTGAACTCGTAAACCTCGTGTGCTTACAACTTCTCCATAGCTAAGATCTTGCCTCTCCATACTTACCCCCCTACATTACTGTCAGACTTAGAACCACGACACCCCCCCAAAAGAAATCTTATTCCCCCCCC
>NC_057809.1:559738805-559740121 GCF_018294505.1 Triticum aestivum | reverse complement strand
GTGCATGAGGTGGTCTGTGGGACGATGTGGAGGTGATGGTCGAGGAGGATGGAATTGATGGTTGTTTTGAGTTGAGGTGGCTCTCCTCTCCTTCCCTCCCCCCTCCCCACTCTCCCTCTCCCCGTGTGGCCCCGCTCCCTGTTGGCCTTGCTCCAGCGATCTCTTCACCCACCGTGTCGCCCCTCTCCTCCCCCTTCCCCTCCTCGTCGTTGCTGCGCCCGTCAGCGGCCTCGGCGCCGCCTTTCGGATCTCGGTTCTGGGCTCTCAGCGATGATGGATATGAATACTTTGATGGGGAGGCCGCTCCTTCTCTGGCGCCTCCATTGCCTACGCTGGCTTCCAAGGGTTCGTCTCGCCCTCGCAAGTTTGCCCCTAGGGGCAGGGGCCGACCAGTGGCGTCGCTGGAGGGGCCCTCTAGCTGGCACCGTGTGTCTCGCCGTCGTTGGAAATCTGGTAAATTCTCTACTCCCTCTGCGGCCACGAGTATCCTTGGTGTAGCACCGTCCATGGTGAGGATGATGGCCGATAGCGTGTACTCCCCTGGCTTGGGCGGTTCCCTGGTGTAACACCCCGGATGTAACTTTCCCTATTTGTACTCCAACTCTTGTCGTTTCCGGCGTTAAGTTATATTTATTTCTCGGGTTCGGGTCTTTGTCTCCATGTGTTGTTTTCATTGTCATGCATCTCATGTCATGTCATCATGTGCATTGCATTTGCATACGTGTTCATCTCATGCATTCGAGCTTTTTCCCCGTTGTCCGTTTTGCATTCCGGCGCTTCGTTCTCCTCCGGTGGTCATTTCTTCCTTTCTTTCGTGTGTGGGGATTAAACATTTCCGAATTGGACCGAGACTTGTCATGCGGCCTTGGTTTACTACCGGTAGACCGCCTGTCAAGTTTCGTATCATTTGGACTTCATTTGATACTCCAACGGCTAACCGAGGGACCGAAAAGGCCTCATGTGTGTTGCAGCCCAACACCCCTCCAATTTGGCCCAAAACCCACCAAACTCTGCTCCATGTCCTAGAGCGTTCGATCACGATCGCGTGGCCGAAAACTGCACCTCATTTGGACTCTCCTAGCTCCACTTATGCCTATAAATAGACCCCTCTATTTTCGGATCTCTCCCTCTCCCCGAAACCCTAGCTTAAAAAAAAGATCTCCGCCGCACCGGACGTGTCCGGCCCGCACCGGACAATGTCCGATCCACCCTGCCGCCACTCGCCAGCCGCCACCTGTCGCCGCCCGCCGCCGCCGCGGGCCGGGAGGCCCGGATCCGGCCCCCGCGGCCCGTTCCTCCGCCGCCCAACGCCCGCG
>NC_057809.1:559728992-559738581 GCF_018294505.1 Triticum aestivum | reverse complement strand
CCTCCACCGTCCCTCGTCCCCGACGCCGGTGCTGGCCGCCTCCGCCACGCAGATCGCCGGCCGAAGCAAGCTCCGCCCCGCCGCTCCAAGTCCGGCGGCCGAGCCCGCCGCCGCCTCGTCGTGCGCGCGCCCCGGCCTCTCCTCCACCGCGCGCCAAGCCCCTCCCCACGTCCGGCCTCCTCCTCTCCAAGCTCCGGCGAGCTTCTTCCGCGACTCCGGCCACGACCGCGGCCATTTCCGGTGACCTCGGCGCGGCTGCTACAGGAGCTGCTACAGTGTCGCGCCAGATCTAGATCCAAAAAAACCCTAGCCGGTTGACTTTTCCCTCTCCCCCTAACTTTTTATGCCTACTTTGACCTGCTGTATCTCCGCATCCGTAGCTCCGATTTGGACATATAGTATATCAAAATGTTCGCCTCGACGAGTACATCATTTCACTCCATTGCATCATTTTCATTTGAGCTCATCTTGATGTCCAAAATGCTGTTAGAAGAGGGCTTCGTGAGTTAATTGTCAGATCTGCTAGTTCATCTTAGGCTTTTGTCAATTTTGCCATGATTATTGTGTGCATGCTATGCGTGTGAGTCCTTCATATGCTTTGTTAAGGATTTTGTCTTCTTTCCAGAGGTGCAACCCATGCATTTTTTAGGATGTGTGTGGTGACTTGTGCAAGCTTGCAAAGTGAGGCACCCGGTAAATCTGTTTTCAGAGACTTAGTTGTTTTCACTAAGTCTGGGATTATTTAGTTCATGATGCCATATGTTCAGCTTGTTTCCTAGTGATCCGTGCCTCTTTTGAGGATGATCAGTAAAGGAGTTTTGTTAATCATGTTGTGATTTATCCATCCATGTCTTTGTTTGCAATTTTGGAGCACCATAGCTTGAGTCAATCGAGCTCTACTTTTGCTTCGTTGTGAATCTGGGCAGATCGTCAACTCGTTTGCGATTTTGCTGATGCTATTGTAGTTGATCCGTGCACGCTATGCCATTGTTCTTGCCATGTCTAGCTAGAGTTTTGTGCCTCCTTAATGGATGTATGCTTATCTTGCCATGACTTGCACCGTAGTGAGTGCATCGAGCTCGTTTACATGCCTTCGTGAGTTATATTTCAGCATGTCTCAGTTTTCACTAAGTCTGAAAACTGATTGTGTTTTAGCTATGTTTGTGTGCCCGTTAGTATATTTTGTTAACCCTTTTGGCCCCAGGTCACTTTGGGTCTTTTGTTAAGTTTGTTGAGTAGCTCCATGCCATGTTCTTACTTGTCTTAATCAGGTCATGTATCATGTTGTTTTGCTGCTCCGAAGAGGGCTTCGTGATCTGAAATTCCAGACAAGTGTTAATTTCACTAAGTCTGAGAACTGTTTTGCATTTGCGTTTTTGTCATGCTTGTTTGAACCTCTTAATGGATGAATTGGCCGTAGCTCAGTGCTAGACTTTTGTTAAGCATCTTGTGTGCATCCCTGCCATGTATTTTCTTGTCATGTTTGGTGGCTGTAGCATGTTCATTTCATTGCATTTAGATGCCTACTTGCTGTAAATCGCAGACCGGTGTCATTCTTAAATCGCTTGCCTTTTCCAAACCGTAACTCCGATTCCGGCGTACTTTATATCGTTTTCAAGCGATTTCATCTCATCTTTCAGTGGCACCCTTGGAATTCCAAGTTGAGGCCAGGTTCATGCATTTCCTGTCATATCTTGCATTTTGCATCCCGCATCGCATCCCGCATAGCATATCATCATTTCATCATATTGCTTGGTCTTGCACGTGGTTGATTGTATCCTTGTTGCTTGTTTGTCTTGTTTGGGTAGAGCCGGGAGACGAGTTCGCTACCGAGGAGCCCGTTGAGTTTGCTTGTGAGGATCCAGTCAACTCTGACAACTGTGCAGGCAAGATGATCATACCCTCGAAATCACTACTATCTTTGCTATGCTAGTTTGCTCGCTCTTGCTATGCCAATGCTATGATGCCTACCTTTTGCTTGTCAGCCTCCCAAATTGCCATGTCAAACCTCTAACCCACCATTGTCCTAGCAAACCGTTGATTGGCTATTTACCACTTTGCTCAGCCCCTCTTATAGCGTTGCTAGTTGCAGGTGAAGATTGGAGGCCGTTCCTTGTTGGAACATCATTTATTTACCTGTTGGGATATCATTATATTGCTATGTTCTCTTAATGCATCTATATACTTGGTAAAGGGTGGAAGGCTCGGCCTCTCTCCTAGTGTTTTGTTCCACTCTTGCCGCTCTAGTTTCCGTCATATCGGTGTTATGTTCCCAGATTTTGCGTTCCTTACACGGTTGGGTTATAATGGGAACCCCTTAATATTTTGCCTTGATTAAAGCTTTTCCAGCAATGCCCAACATTGGTTTTACCATTCGCCACCTAGCCTTTTCTTTCCCTTGGGTTCTGCAGACTCAAGGGTCATCTTATTTTAACACCCCCCCCCCCGGGCCAGTGCTCCTCTGAGTGTTGGTCCACTTGTCAGCTACCGGTGGCCACCAGGGGCAACCCTAGGCTGGCCTACCCGTACCTAGGACAATCTGAGTGTGCCCTGAGAAAGAGATATGTGCAGCTCCTATCGGGATTTGTCGGCACATTCGGGCGGTGTTGCTGGTCTTGTTTTAACCTGTCGAAGTGTCTTGAGTTACCGAGATACCGAGTCTGATCGAAACGTCTTGGGAGGAGGTCTATTCCTTCGTTGACCGTGAGAGCTTGTCATGGGCTAAGTTGGGACTCCCCTGCAGGGATTGAACTTTCGAAAGCCGTGCCCGCGGTTATGGGCAGATGGGAATTTGTTAATGTCCGGTTGTAGATAACTTGAACCTTAATTAAATTAAAATGAATCGACTGAGTGTGTTACCGTGATGGCCTCTTCTCGGCGGAGTCCGGGAAGTGGACACGGTGTTGGAGTAATGTTTGCGCAGGTTGCCCTCTAGCTTCTCGCTCGTGCTTTGCTTCCTCTTCTCACTCTCTTTTGCGAATAAGTTAGCCACCATACTTGCTAGACGCTTGCTGCAGCTCCACTCATATTTTACCTTGCCATACCTATAAGCTTAAATAGTCTTGATCGCGAGGGTGCGAGATTGCTGAGTCCCCGTGGCTCACAGATACTATAACTCCAGATGCAGGTCCAGGTGATTCCGCTCCAGGTGACGAGTACGAGCTCAAGTGGGAGTTTCACGAAGACTCTCAGCGATACTACGTGTCTTTTCCTGACGATCAGTAGTGGTGCCTGGTTGGGGTTCGATTCAGGACCGTGTCGCATGTTGGGTTCTCTTCTATTTTGGCACCGTAGTCGGGCCATGAGTGTTTTGGATGATGTAATGTTATTTATGTTCTTGATTGACGTGGCGAGTGTAAGCCAACTATGTTCTCCCCTTTATTATTCATATTACATGGGATGTTGTGAAGATTGCCTAACTTGCGACAGATGCCTTCAATGCGATTATGTCTCTAAGTCGTGCCTCGACACGTGGGAGCTATAGTCGCATCGAGGGTGTTACAAGTTGGTAATCAGAGCCTTCCCCGACCTTAGGAGCCCCATTGCTTGATTGTTTTTAGCAGTCGAGTTGTGTCTAGAAAAATGTTTTGAGTCATTTAGGAATTATATATCGGAGAGTTTAGGAATTCTTTTTTACTTCCCAGTCTCCTCATCGCTCTGGTAAGGCATCCTGACGTAGAGTTTTGACTCTTCTCTTCTCAAATTTCACTAAAAAAATTTTAGGATCACGCGAGTATCTTGGAATCGTTTCGATGGCTTATGATGAGAACATTGTCTTGGTGCCTCCTATCAGGGGTTTAGTGGAAGTGTCCCGGGGAGTTGAGCTCTGAGGTGTTGTCATCATAATTTTATCGTTGCAATTCTGGAATACTTGAGATATGTTCGCCGACATCGAAAATCTCTTTTATGCAGTTCGTTGGTGAGATAACCTCGACGCCACCCAGTACTGGGGCGGGAGTTCGGGAGTATCGCCATAACTTGTATAATGGATGCTTTTCGAAGGTTGAGGTAGATGGTTTCCGAAGTTTTCTTGGTTATGTGTTGAAGGATGGATACAGCTGGATGTAGGATTTGCTAGTTTGGGTGAGATATTATGCTTCCCCTGTATCCCCAACACCTGATTGCATAACCGAAAAGGTTCAGGAGTTTCATAGGTGGGAATTCTAGTAGCTCTAGTTCTTCTTCCACGGATATTGGTTTGAAATTGGGATTTCTTACTGATTATTCGTTCTTGATCCATACCTTGTTGATTTATTTCTCTACCTTAATTCTACGTGGCTTCTCAATTTATGGATATGTGGCCATTTCAAGAGGAATGCATTCGTTCATTTTGTTCGGATATGAAGACTATATGTTGCAATTTTCATTCCGTTGGATTCAGCTTCAATATTTATCTGTCAATGTGCTAATGGTGGTCAACCTCTTCAGTATGGCTCCTCCAACACGCACGACTCCGAATCCTGATCCGCCACCACCTCCACCTCTTCCAGAGGCATGGCAAGCTGTGATGGCCGCAACTAATGCAAACACTCAGCTGATCATGCAAATTCTTCAAGAGCGCAATCAAGGAAGTCAAGGGAATCAAGGCAGCAATCAGAGTCACTTTGCTACACTCAACCAGTTCCTTGCTAATGGGCCAAAGACTTTCAGTAATTGTGTTGAGGCAACCGATGCTGATGATTGGCTTGTGGATCTGTGTAAGCATTTCGAGTGCAGTAATGTTAGGCCTGAGGACTTTGTCAAGTTCGCTTCCTTCCAACTCAAAGATCAAGCTGCAGAATGGTTCCAGCAGTACAAGGACTCTAGAGGTGGATGTGTTATCACTTGGGATGATTTCCGTCAAGATCTCCGAGCTCATCATATTCCGCAGAGTGTGGTTGAAAGCAAGCATGAGGAATTCTGCAATCTGAAGCAAGGCTCTTTGTCTGTCTATGACTACAACAAGTTGTTCCAGAAGCTTGCCCGCTTTGCCAAGCGGGACGTGCCTGATGAGAAGAGCATGATATATCAGTTCAGGGGTGGTCTCAGAGAAGATATTCAGCTCGCTCTTGTTCTCTTCGAGCCCTTGAGATACGATGAGTTCTACAACATGGCACTGAAGGAAGAGGCTGCTCAGTTGAGGTGTGATGCTTCCAGGAAGCGAGTCAGAGATGTTACTCCTTCTTCCTCTACTCAAGTGGCCAAGCAGCAGAAGTTTTGGCTTCCTCCTCCTCCGTTCCGTCAGCCGTATCAGCAGAACAGCAAAGGTGGCAGTGGTTCTTCCCACCCACCCAACCCTGGCTTTCAGAACAAGACTTCGTCTCAAGCTCCAAGATCGAGTGCTCCGTATCACCGTCCGCTTTCAGAGGTCACGTGCAACAAGTGCCAACAGAAGGGTCACTATGCCAACAAGTGTTTCAACCAGAGGCGTCTTCCTCCTCCTCCTATTAGATCGGCAAGTACAGCTGTGGTCAAGCATAACCCCAAGCATGCCAAGGTCAATTTGATGAATGCAGCTCAGGCAGAGGACTCATCAGATGTGATCACGGGTAACCTTCCTGTTAATGATATTCCTGCAAAAGTTCTTTTTGACACTGGTGCATCGCATTGCTTCATCTCGAACCGTTTACAAATAGGCATGAATTGGTTTCGCAAGTTTTGCCTAGTCCTTTAGCAGTTGTTTCTCCCGGTAAGCGCATGCAGGCTAACTCCATCGTTCCGGATGTTTCTATCACTTTGGGTGACTACAAGTTTCTATCTTCTGCAACGGTTCTCGGTGACTCGGATATTGATCTTATTCTCGGAATGGATTGGCTTTCTAAGCACAAGGCTCAGCTTGATTGTGCAGCAAGGCAGATTCAATTGACTCATTCGTCTGAGGATATAATTGTCTTTGCCACTCATGATGATACCATTCGTCTGTTTTCTCTCAATGAGAAGGGTGAATTGGATGCCATCTCTCAAATTCCAGTCGTTTGCGAATACCAAGACGTCTTTCCAGAAGAGCTTCCAGGAATGCCTCCGCACCGGCCAGTTGAATTCGTTATTGAACTTGAGCCTGGCACGAAACCTATGTGCAAACGTCCTTACAAGCTCGGACCTGAAGAGTTGAAGGAGCTGAAGAAGCAACTCGATGAGCAAGAAAGAATGGGTCTCATCCGGCCTAGTTCTTCTCCGTGGGGTTGTGGTGTTCTTTTTGTGAAGAAGAAGGATGGAACGGACCGACTTTGTGTTGATTACCGTCCGGTGAACAAGAAGACCATCAAGAACTAATACCCACTTCCCAACATCAATGAGTTGTTCGAACAACTCAAAGGTGCCCAAGTATTCTCCAAGCTTGATCTCCGTATGGGTTATCACCAGATTCGCATTCGTGAAGAAGATATTCCCAAGACAGCATTCAGAACAAGCTTTGGTTCATATGAATACACTGTCATGTCTTTTGGCCTCGCCAACGCTCCTCCGACGTTCTCTCGCATGATGAACTTCATCTTCAACGCCTACACCAATGACTTCGTTTTGGTCTATCTCGACGACATTCTGGTTTTCTCGAAGAACAAGGAAGATCATGCCAAGCACTTGCGTTTGGTTCTTGATAAGCTCAGGGAACATCAGTTCTACGCCAAGTTCTCCAAGTGTGAATTTTGGCTCGATGAGGTTCTTTATCTTGGCCATATCATCTCTGCCAAGGGCATTGCCGTGAATCCTGAGAAGGTGTCTGCAATTGTGAATTGGGAACCTCCTCAGAACGTGAAACAACTCTGCAGTTTTCTCGGTCTCGCAAGCTATTTCCGAAGATTCGTTGAAAACTTTTCCAAGATTGCGAAGCCTCTCCCAAATCTTCTTCAGAAGCACGTCAAGTACGTTTGGTCTCCGGAGTGTGATATTGCTTTCAACACTTTGAAAGAGAAATTGATCACTGCTCCAGTTCTGACTCCGCCTGATGAATCCAAGCCGTACGAGGTCTTTTGTGATGCCTCTCTCCAAGGTCTTGGCGCTATTTTGATGCAAGAGAAGAAAGTTGTTGCTTATACCTCTCGCCAGTTGAAGCCTAATGAGAAGAACTACCCCACTCATGATCTCGAGTTGGCGGCAGTTATGCATGCTCTTTTGACTTGGAGACATCTTCTATTGGGAAGAAAAGTGGACATTTTCACTGATCACAAGAGTCTCAAGTACATCTTCACTCAGCCTAATCTCAACCTCAGGCAAACTCGATGGGTCGAAATGATTCAAGAGTATAATCCGAGTATCGAGTATACTCCAGGCAAGGCCAATGTGATTGCTGACGCTTTGAGCAGAAAGGCTTACTGCAACAGTTTGATTCTTAAGCCTTATCAACCCAAGCTTTGTGAAGCTTTCCGCAAACTTAATCTGCAAGTTGTTCCTCAAGGTTTCCTCGCCAACCTTCAAGTCTCTCCTACCTTAGAAGACCAGATTCGCCAAGCCCAGCTTCTTGATGCTATGGTGAAAAAGGTGAAGATTGGGATTGCCAAGAGTCAGTCCAAGTACAAGTGTTACCGCCTTGATGACAAGGACACTCTCTTCTTCGAGGATCGTATTGTTGTGCCCAAAGGTGACCTCCATAAAGTGATCATGAACGAGGCTCACAATTCTCTCCTCTCCATCCACCCTGGGAGCACGAAGATGTATCAGGACCTTAAGCAAGCTTATTGGTGGACTCGAATGAAGCGCGAGATCGCTCAATTTGTGAATGAATGTGATGTCTGTAGAAGAGTGAAGGCAGAACACCAAAGGCCAGCAGGTCTCCTCCAACCTCTTGCCATTCTAGAATGGAAGTTTGACCACATTGAGATGGACTTCGTGACTGGGTTTCCAAAGTCCAAGCGTGGCAATGATGCTATATTCGTTGTCATCGACAAGCTCACCAAAGTGGCTCACTTTCTGCCTATCAAAGAGTCGATCACTGCAGCTCAATTGGCGGAACTCTATACCTCTCGTATTGTCTCTCTGCACGGTATTCCTCAAGTGATCTCTTCAGACTGTGGCAGCATCTTTACCTCGAAGTTTTGGGATTCTTTTCATAAGGCCATGGGCACTAACATCCGCTTCAGCATAGCTTTCCATCCTCAAACAAGCGGTCAAGTCGAGCGTGTCAACCAGATTCTTGAAGATATGCTCAGGGCTTGTGTGATCTCCTTCGGCATGAAATGGGAGGATTGTCTTCCTTATGCTGAATTCTCCTACAATAACAGTTTTCAAGCAAGTTCGGGCAAGGCCCCTTTTGAAATTCTGTATGGTAGGAAGTGTCGTACCCCTCTCAACTGGTCTGAAACCGGTGAACGTCAGCTTTTGGGTAATGACTTAATCATAGAGGCAGAAGAAATGTGCAAAGTCATTCGTGATAACCTCAAAGCAGCCCAATCCCGCTAGAAGAGCTACTATGATACTAAGCACCGTGATTTGGCTTTTGAGATTGGAGATCATGTTTACCTCCGTGTCTCTCCTATGAAAGGTACTCGTCGCTTCGGTATCAAAGGGAAGCTTGCCCCTAGATACGTGGGACCTTTCAAGATTGTCAGCAAGAGAGGCGACCTCGCCTATCAACTCGAGCTTCCTTCAAACTTTGCAAATGTTCATGACGTGTTCCATGTCTCTCAGCTTCAAAAGTGCTTCAAGACTCCTGACCGCACCGTCAACTTCGAGGACATTGAGCTCCAAGAAGATCTCTCCTATCGTGAGCACCCAGTTGCTATTCTTGAAGAGACTGAACGCAAGACTCGCAACAAGTCAATCAAATTTCTCAAAGTCAAGTGGTCACACCATTCCGACCGTGAAGCTACTTGGGAATGCGAGGATCACCTCCGTTCTGAGTACCCGGAGTTCTTTCAGTCCTAGATCTCGGGACGAGATCTTTTCGTAGTGGTGGAGTGTTGTAACACCCCGGATGTAACTTTCCCTATTTGTACTCCAACTCTTGCCGTTTCCGGCGTTAAGTTATATTTATTTCTCGGGTTCGGGTCTTTGTCTCCGTGTGTTGTTTTCGTTGTCATGCATCTCATGTCATGTCATCATGTGCATTGCATTTGCATACGTGTTCATCTCATGCATTCGATCTTTTTCCCCGTTGTCCGTTTTGCATTCCGGCGCTTCGTTCTCCTCCGGTGGTCATTTCTACCTTACTTTCGTGTGTGGGGATTGGACCGAGACTTGTCATGCGGCCTTGGTTTACTACCGGTAGACCGCCTGTCAAGTTTCGTATCATTTGGACTTCGTTTGATACTCCAACGGCTAACCGAGGGACCGAAAAGGCCTCGTGTGTGTTGCAGCCCAACACCCCTCCAATTTGTCCCAAAACCCACCAAACTCCGCTCCATGTCCTAGAGTGTTCGATCACGATCGCGTGGCCGAAAACCGCACCTCATTTGGACTCTCCTACCTCCACTTATGCCTATAAATAGACCCCTCTATTTTCAGATCTCTCCCTCTCCCCGAAACCCTAGCTTAAAAAAAAGATCTCCGCCGCACCGGACGTGTCCGGCCCGCACCGGACAACTTCCGATCCACCCCGCCGCCACTCGCCAGCCGCCACCTGTCGCCGCCCGCCGCCGCCGCGGGCCGGGAGGCCCGGATCCGGCCCCCGCGGCCC
>NC_057809.1:559693780-559728700 GCF_018294505.1 Triticum aestivum | reverse complement strand
TCGTGCGCGCGCCCCGGCCTCTCCTCCACCGCGCGCCAAGCCCCTCCCCACGTCCGGCCTCCTCCTCTCCAAGCTCCGGCGAGCTTCTTCCGCGACTCCGGCCACCACCGCGGCCATTTCCGGCGACCTCGGCGCGGCTGCTGCAGGAGCTGCTACAGTGTCGCGCTAGATCTAGATCCAAAAAAACCCGAGCCGGTTGACTTTTCCCTCTCCCCCCTAACTTTTTATGCCTAATTTGACCTGCTGTATCTCCGCATCCATAGCTCCGATTTGGACATATAGTATATCAAAATGTTCGCCTCGACGAGTACATCATTTCATTCCATTGCATCTATTTCATTTGAGCTCATCTTGATGTCCAAAATGCTATTAGAAGAGGGCTTCGTGAGTTAATTATTAGATCTGCTAGTTCATCTTAGGCTTTTGTCAATTTTGCCATGATTATTGTGTGCGTGCTATGCGTGTGAGTCCTTCATATGTTTTGTTAAGGATTTTGTCTTCTTTCCAGAGGTGCAACCCATGCATTTTTTAGGATGTGTGTGGTGAATTGTGCAAGCTTGCAAAGTGAGGCACCCGGTAAATCTGTTTTCAGAGACTTAGTTGTTTTCACCAAGTCTGGGATTATTTAGTTCATGATGCCATATGTTCAGCTTGTTTCCTAGTGATCCGTGCCTCTTTTGAGGATGACCAGTAAAGGAGTTTTATTAATCATGTTGTGCTTTATCCATCCATGTATTTGTTTGCAATTTTGGAGCACCATAGCTTGAGTCAATCGAGCTCTACTTTTGCTTCATTGTGAATCTGGGCAGATCGTCAACTCGTTTGCGATTTTGCCGATGCTATTGTAGTTGATCCGTGCACGCTATGCCATTGTTCTTGCCATGTCTAGCTAGAGTTTTGTGCCTTCTTAATGGATGTATGCTTGTCTTGCCATGACTTGCACCGTAGTGAGTGCATCGAGCTCGTTTACATGCCTTCGTGAGTTATATTTCAGCATGTCTCAGTTTTCAGTAAGTCTGAAAACTGATTGTGTTTTAGCTATGTTCGTGTGCCCGTTAGTATATTTTGTTTACCTTTTTGGCCCCAGGTCACTTTGGGTCTTTTGTTAAGCTTGTTGCGTAGCTCCATGCCATGTTCTTACTTGTCTTAATCAGGTCATGTATCATGTTGTTTTGCTGCTCCGAAGAGGGCTTCGTGATCTGAAATTCCAGACAAGTGTTAATTTCACTAAGTCTGAGATCTGTTTTGCATTTGCGTTCTTGTCATGCTTGTTTGAACCTCTTAATGGATGAATTGGTCGTAGCTCAGTGCTAGACTTTTGTTAAGCATCTTGTGTGCATCCCTGCCATGTATTTTCTTGTCATGTTTGGTGGCTGTAGCATGTTCATTTCATTGCATTTAGATGCCTACTTGCTGTAAATCGCAGACCGGTGTCATTCTTAAATCGCTTGCCTTTTCCAAACCGTAACTCTGATTCCGGCGTTCTTTATATCCTTTTCAAGCGATTTCATCTCATCTTTCAGTGGCACCCTTGGAATTCCAAGTTGAGGCTAGGTTCATGCATTTCCTGTCATATGTTGCATTTTGCATCCTCGCATCGCATCCCGCATAGCATATCATCATTTCATCATATTGCTTGGTCTTGCACGTGGTTGATTATATCCTTGTTGCTTGTTTGTCTTGTTTGGGTAGAGCCAGGAGACGAGTTCGCTACCGAGGAGCCCGTTGAGTTTGCTTGTGAGGATCCAGTCAACTCTGACAACTGTGCAGGCAAGATGATCATACCCTCGAAATCACTACTATCTTTGCTATGCTAGTTTGCTCGCTCTTGCTATGCCAATGCTACGATGCCTACCTTTTGCTTGTCAGCCTCCCAAATTGCCATGTCAAACCTCTAACCCACCATTGTCCTAGCAAACCGTTGATTGGCTATGTTACCGCTTTGCTCAGCCCCTCTTATAGCGTTGCTAGTTGCAGGTGAAGATTGGAGGCCGTTCCTTGTTGGAACATCATTTATTTACCTGTTGGGATATCATTATATTGCTATGTTCTCTTAATGCATCTATATACTTGGTAAAGGGTGGAAGGCTCGGCCTCTCGCCTAGTGTTTTGTTCCACTCTTGCCGCTCTAGTTTCCGTCATATCGGTGTTATGTTCCCGGATTTTGCGTTCCTTACGCGGTTGGGTTATAATGGGAACCCCTTGATATTTTGCCTTGATTAAAGCTTTTCCAGCAATGCCCAACATTGGTTTTACCATTCGCCACCTAGCCTTTTCTTTCCCTTGGGTTCTGCAGACTCAAGGGTCATCTTATTTTAACCCCCCGGGCCAGTGCTCCTTTGAGTGTTGGTCCACTTGTCAGCTACCGGTGGCCACCAGGGGCAACTCTGGGCTGGCCTACCCGTACCTAGGACAATCTGAGTGTGCCCTGAGAAAGAGATATGTGCAGCTCCTATCGGGATTTGTCAGCACATTCGGGCGGTGTTGCTGGTCTTGTTTTAACCTGTCGAAGTGTCTTGAGTTACCGAGATACCGAGTCTGATCGGAACGTCTTGGGAGGAGGTCTATTCCTTCGTTGACCGTGAGAGCTTGTCATGGGCTAAGTTGGGACTCCCCTGCAGGGATTGAACTTTCGAAAGCCGTGCCCACGGTTATGGGCAGATGGGAATTTGTTAATGTCCGGTTGTAGATAACTTGAACCTTAATTAAATTAAAATGAATCGACTGAGTGTGTTACCGTGATGGCCTCTTCTCGGCGGAGTCCGGGAAGTGGACACGGTGTTGGAGTAATGTTTGCGCAGGTTGCCCTCTAGCTTCTCGCTCGTGCTTTGCTTCCTCTTCTCGCTCTCTTTTGCGAATAAGTTAGCCACCATACTTGCTAGACGCTTTCTGCAGCTCCACTCATATTTGACCTTGCCGTACCTATAAGCTTAAATAGTCTTGATCGCGAGGGTGCGAGATTGCTGAGTCCCCGTGGCTCACAGATACTATAACTCCATATGCAGGTCCAGGTGATTCCGCTCTAGGTGACGAGTACGAGCTCAAGTGGGAGTTTGACGAAGACTCTCAGCGATACTACGTGTCTTTTCCTGATGATCAGTAGTGGTGCCTGGTTGGGGTTCGATTCAGGACCGTGTCGCATGTTGGGTTCTCTTCTATTTTGGCACCGTAGTCGGGCCATGAGTGTTTTGGATGATGTAATGTTATTTATGTTCTTGATTGACGTGGCGAGTGTAAGCCAACTATGTTCTCCCCTTTATTATTCATATTACATGGGATGTTGTGAAGATTGCCTAACTTGCGATAGATGCCTTCAATGCGATTATGTCTCTAAGTCGTGCCTCGACACGTGGGAGCTATAGTCGCATCGAGGGTGTTACACCTGGCCCCCCTTCTTCTCCGTCTGGGGCATCGTCGCCGGTGCTCCTTAGCTCATACCAGACTCACGTTGCTCAGAAGGAGAGTCGCCAGCGCGACAAGCAGATTTTGAGGAAGCTTGGTGAGCACGTCCCGAGCGGGTCGGAGAAGAAGATCACTCCTGAGGCTGCCTGGATGACGAAGCAGGGCTATCAGTGGACTGAGTCAGATGGGGAGTCCATTCCTATTGCCGAGACATATGAGGAGATTGTTGGGTGATCACTGCAGTGGGAGCTACCACCTGTGTCTTAGGTGTCCTCTCTGCCTTTTTGGTGTCTCGATGCCAAAGGGGGAGAGAGTGTGTAGGATTTGTGAGTTCTTTGTTGTCTCTTTGCTTTCGTGTTTCGTTGAACCTTCATTGCTTTAGTTTGGTTTATTTGCATGTGAGACCAGGAGGCTTATTCTATCGTATGGTGTGAGACATATGCCCTCAAGCTTATCCTTTATTGTCTAATATGTTTAGTAGCTTGTGAGCTTACTTTATCTTGTGCCCTTTACTTCATTCTCACTTACTATACCTTGCCTCCATGCTTAGTGTCACTTATATTGTTGCAAGGATTGCCTTGTCTATAAAATATAGGGGAGTGTTGATCCTAGTGTGTGTGTGTTGTGCAGTCCAAAGCATATCTATAGAGTGCACACATCTAGAGGGAGCCCGTCTATATTTTATAGATTTTGGGTTTGCTTATGTTCATTTTATATCCCTTTGTGCAAATCCCGTATTGTCATCAATCCACCAAAAATGGGGAGATTCAAAGGGCATATTTCACCCTATGTGGTTTTGGTGATTGATGACAGTGCTTTTGTGAACTAATCGTGTGCGTTGGGCATTTCACATATCTCATGTCTAGGCACAAGACGATTCGGTGCCCCTCGGAGCCTATCAAAGACGTTGGTTCTCTACGTTTCTTTTGGTGGTTTTGAGTCGTAGGAAAGTTGTACTATTAAGAGGGGGTCCACTTCGGAAATTTTAGGGTGGAATCTACACGCACACATTTGTTCCTTTGCACCACCTTTCCTTTGCTTCGATGGAGCACCATCCATTTATTCTTGTCTCTGCAATATGAAGGCTGCCAAGAGCTATAGTCTCTGTGGCGTGCGGTAGTACTGCTCAAGGGAGCAGTAGTATCGCAGGGGTTCATGGTAGTACCGCTCAGGCAAGCTGTAGTACCACACCAAGCGGTACCGCTCTTCGCGAGTGGTACTACAGCTGCCTGTAGCCCAGACACTGGCGCATGCGGAAGTAGGCGCGAAAGTAATTTTTTACTTCCACCCCCACGCGGTAGTACCGCTCCCTGTGAGCGGTAGTACCGTGCCGGATTTTTGCACAGCCCTAAACTCTACGGAAGTAGCTACGGAAGTAGCTATGGAAGTAATTTATTAATTCTGTGCATTTTCCAGTGCCAGTAGATCGAGCCCCTGCCTTGCGGTAGTACCGCTCCGGCTGTTCTACCGCTCGTTGCCATGTGCAACAGGGCCTCGCCTGGTCACTATCGCGCAAGCGGTAGTACCGCAATTCGTTGTGGTAGTACCGCGGCTTTGTGCAGTAGTACTGCACAATGCGGGTTGGGTGAGGGGGGTAATGGTTGGATCTTTTCCCCCACTATATAAAGGGGGTCTTCTTCCCCAAGAAGACTACCTCTTCCCTCCCCAAGCTCCATTGTTGCTCAAAGCTTCATTTTGGCCTGATCTCTCCCCCTAGCCAACCGAACTTGTTGATTTTCTAGGGATTGGTTGAGAATGCCCCGATCTACACTTCCACCAAGAGAAATTTGACTCCCCCCACTAATCCCTTGTGGATCTTATTACTCTTGGGTGTTTGAGCACCCTAGACGGTTGAGGTCACCGCGGAGCCATATTCCATTGTGGTGAAGCATCTTGGTGTCGTTGGGAGCCTCCAATTAAGTTGTGGAGATAGCCCCAAACTTGTTTGTAAAGGTTCGGTCGACGCCTCCAAGGGCACCAATAGTGGAATCATGACATCTCGCATTGTGTGAAGGTGTGACGAGAATACAGTGGCCCTAGTGGCTTCTTGGGGAGCATTGTGCCTCCACACCGCTCTAACGGAGACGTACTTCCTCTCAAAGGGAAGGAACTTCGGTAACACATCCTCGTCTCCACCGGCTCCACTCTTGGTTATCTCTTACCTTTATTTGTGCAAACTTATATTGTGTTGTATCCCTTGCTTGCTTGTGTGCTTGTTGTTGTTGCATCATATAGGTTGCTCACCTAGTTGCATATCTACACAACCTACTTTGATGCTAAGTTTAATTTGGTAAAGAAAAGCTAAAAATTGTTAGTTTCCTATTCACCCCCCTCTAGTCGACCATATCGATCCTTTCACACTTGACACCACAACTACTATTCTACACTGGGCTATGGCTGAACTAATGGCAAACCCAAGGGTCATGCAGCGGGTGCAATCTGAGGCAAATTATGTTCTCACAGGAAATGCCACGGTAGAAGAGGCCTCACTAAAGAGCATGCAATACCTGAAGGTGGTTATTAAAGAGACCTTGCGGCTACACCCTCCTGCCTCGCTCTTCCCTAGAGTGTGTGTGCAAGACTGCAAGATTCAAGGATACAACATACCATAGGGGGCTACTGTGCTAACCAACACATGGGCAATCTATAGGGACCCAAACTATTGGAACGAGACACAAAAATTCATGCCAGAGAGATTTGAAGGCGATGGTGTTGTCGACTTCAGAGGTTTGGACTTTAAGTTCACTCCTTTCGGTGTTGGGCGGAGGATTTGCCCTAGGATTGATTTTGCGTATTCAAATCTTGAGATTGCATTGGCTAGCCTAATTTACCATTTGGACTGGGAGCTTCCTCCCAGAGTGGACCCAAGGGAAATAGACATGACAGAGGTGTTTGGAGCAATTGTTCGAAGGAAGGCTGAGCTATTCCTAAGTCCCATTCCTCATGTCCCCCTCTAGATGAATAACATTTGCAAAACCACATACTCTTTAATATAAGTAGCTCACATATATGTACCTTATGTAATCATAATGTACATTTCTATAAAGTACTATTTGTTATGCACATTTAAGAAAAGTAATATGTAATCTTTTACAAGAATACCCCTACACACTTTGTAGTTTTGTGTGGAAAAATGGCTTTCATAATGTCTTACTCCTGGAATAATTGTAGACATTTGCTCCGGTCTACAATTCCCTTATCTATGACAAAGGTTATTGTCAATAATGGTCAAAATATTGGTTCTAGTGTACTCCCTAAGAGCATGGTTAATAGTATAGCGAGCTGTTGGCTATATGATCTTGCCATGTCATCTATAGCCAACCTTAGACCATCTCCAGGCGCGCCCCCAACATGCCCCCCAGGCGTTTTTTGCCGCCGGCGCCCAAAAAACGGCCCAGTCGTGCCCCAGGAGCCCGTTTTTCGCCGGTTTGGGCCGAAACTGGCGCCGGCGGACCCAGGCTGAACCCGGTGCGTTGGGGTCGCCTAGGGGAACTGGGAACACATTTTTGGTGCTAACGGGGATGGGCCCGCCGAGTCAGTGAGACGTCGCTTCGTCGTCCTCATCGCCTCGGTTCCCACAGGAATCAATGCCAAGGCTGCGCGCCGATCAGCCTCCATTGATGCCTCACGGGCGACGCAGTGAAAGCGCCACGGATGCGCGTCCCGCCCGCTCCCGCCACACGTTTCCTGGCATGCAGGCTCTCGCCACCCCACTTCGCCTATAAAAGTTGATCTCCCCACCGGTGAATGCCACAGTCGCCACACCTCGCCTCATATCGCCACACAAAGCACAACCTCCACCTCTTCCCGCCGACGAGCAATGGCTGAGAGGTACCCCGGCAACGCCACGACGGCGAACGGCTTCGGCCGTTGCCATCTCCATGAGGAGGAGGCACACCTCCTTTACGAGGCCTACTATCCAGCGCCCCCAGACATGCGTGTGCCGGTGTCATGGAAGTTGAGCGCTGGCAACGTCCCGGTGCCACCGATGCTCGAAGGGGCTGCACAGCAGGCCGAGATCGCCCACATCCGCTCGTTGCTGACCGAGGAGCAGTGGAACAAACCGAGGTACGCCGCTGACAGCCACACGTTGTGGACGATGTACTTCGAGCGCTGCCGCGAAGACCAGATCGCCTCCGCCAACGGCATCATCCCCCACGGACGCCTCAACGCCGACGGGCGGCGTGAGTGGTGGGGCATGCCCGGCCGCACCCTCGAGGCCGTCCTTGACCACAATGAGACCGGCAACACGCCGCGCCTCGAGTACCCGCCGCGTCCTTTATTCTCTCGCCGCCGTGGCAGCTCCTGGACGCCGCGGCGAATGGAGCCAGGGACCTCCTCATCATCGGGCTCCGGCTCGCTGGCGCTACGCCCCTTCAAGGCGGAGCCGGAGGAGACACTGCTTTGGCGCCGCACCCGCAGTGACGCCCTCGTCATCAACGAGGGCGGTCGCCCGTCCCCGCGCTCCCTCCGCCTGATCTGGCCGAAGCCCGAGCCGGGGCTGCTCCCCGTGAAGCCGGAGCACACGAACATGGTGGCCCCCGACGATGAGGCCGCCCTCAAGTGGGCGAGTGATAACCCACAAGTATAGGGGATCAATTGTAGCCTCTTTCAATAAGTAAGAGTGTCGAACCCAACGAGGAGCTAAAGGTAGAACACATATTCCCTCAAGTTCTATCGACCACCGATACAACTATACACACGCTTAACGTTCGCTTTACCTAGAACAAGTATGAAACTAGAAGTACTTTGTAGGTGTAACGGGATAGGTTTGCAAGAATATAAAGGGCACGTAAATAAAAACTAGGGGCTGTTTTAGGTAAAGAAGCAATAAAGTTAGTATAGCGAGTGTGGAAAAATGGTGGTAGGAGTTGCGAAATTGTCCCTAAGGAATTGACTACTCTACTAGACTGATAGTAAGTTTTTATGTGGGAGAGGCCACTGCTAGCATGTCATCCCTGACTTGGAATTCTATGCACTTATGGTTGGAACTATTAGCAAGCATCCGCAACTACTAATGTTCATTAAGGTAAAACCCAACGATAGCATTAAGATATATTGGTCCCCCTTCAATCCTGTATACATCAATTTCTATGCTAAGTTGAAGCTTCTGTCACTCTTGCCCTCCAATACATGGTCCTATCAACATACAACTAACCCTATGGTGTGATCCACGTGCGTGCTCATATGATGGGCACCAAAGGACAACAACATAACCACAAGCAAATTAAACCAATCATAGCAATTCACCAATTGTCGATAGGACAACGAAAATGTACTCAGACATCATAGGATGGCAACACATCATTGGATAATAATATGAAGCATAAAGCACCATGTTCAAGTAGAGGGTACAGCGGGTTGCGGGAGAGTGGACCGCTTTAGATAGATGGGGGAAGGTGATGAAGATGTTGGTGCAGATCGCCGTCACACGATGATGGCCCCGGCAGCGTTCCGGCGCCACCGGAAGAGAAGGGGAGAGGGCCCCCTTCTTATTCTTCTTCCTTGACCTTCTCCCTATATGGGAGAAGGGTTTCCCCTCTGGTCCATGGCCTCCATGGCGGCGAAGGGGCGAAAGCCCCTCCGAGATTGGATCTGTCTCTTTGTCTCTCTCTGTTCCAGCGTTCCAGATTCTGCCCTTTCACCGTTTCTTATATTCCCGGAGATCCGTAACTCCGATTGCGCTGAAATTTGAACACAATTTTTATCCAGATTTTAGCTTTCTTGGAGTGAAAGAAGGGCATCAACCTCCTTACGGGGTGGCCACGAGGGCCCAGGGCGCGACTGGCCCCCTGCGGCGCGCCCCCTGCCTCGTAGCCCCCTCGAGCATTGTCTCGCGTTGATTTTTATTCCCAAAAATCACATATATTCCAAAAAAAATCTCCGTCAGTTTTTATCCCATTTGGACTCCGTTTGATATGGATTTATTGCGAAACAAAAAACATGCAACAAACAGGAACTGGCACAGGGCACTGGATCAATATGTTAGTCCCAAAAATAGTATAAAAAGTTGCGAAAAGTATATGAAAGTTGTAGAATATTGGCATGGGATAATAAAAAATTATAGATGCGATGGAGACGTATCAGCATCCCCAAGCTTAATTCCTGCTCATCCTCGAGTAGGTAACTGATAAAAAAGATAATTTTTGATGTGGAATGCTACCTAGCATAATCTTGATCATGTAATCTAATCATGGCATGAATATTAAGACACGAGTGATTCAAAGCAATAGTCTATCATTTGACATTAAGACAATAATACTTCAAGCATACTAATAAAGCAATCATGTCTTTTCAAAATAACATGGCCAAAGAAAGTTATCCCTACAAAATCATATGGTCTGGCTATGCTCCATCTTCACCACACAAAGCATTCAAATCATGCACAACCCCGATGAGAAGCCAAGCAATTGTTTCATACTTTTGACATTCTCAAACCTTTTCAACTTTCACGCAATACATGAGCGTGAGCCATGGACATAACACTATAGGTGGAATAGAATATGATGATGGAGGTTGTGTGGAGAAGACAAAAAAGGAGAAAGTCTCACATCGACTCGGCTAATCAACGGGCTATGGAGATGCCCATCAATTGATGTCAATGCAAGGAGTAGGGATTTCCATGAAACGGATGCACTAGAGCTATAAGTGTATGAAAGCCCAAACTGAACTAAGTGGGTGTGCATCCAACTTGCTTGCTCATGAAGACCTAGGGCATTTGAGGAAGCCCATCGTTGGAATATACAAGCCAAGTTCTATAATGAAAATCCCACTAGTATATGAAAGTGATAACTCAAGAGACTCTTTATATGATGAACATGGTGCTACTTTGAAGCACAAGTGTGGAAAAAGGATAATAGCATTGTCCCTTCTTTTTGGGGGGGCCTTCCTTTTTTTGGCCTTTCTCCTTTTTTATTTGGACTTTCTCTTTTTTGGGGGGGACAATGCTCTAATAATGATGATCATCACACTTTTATTTACTTACAACTCGATACTAGAAAAAAGATATGACTCTATATGAATGCCTTTGGCGGTGTACCGGGATGTGCAATGATCTAGCATAGCAATGACATCAAAAATCGGACAAGCCATGAAAACATCATGCTAGCTATCTTATGATCATGCAAAGCAATATGACAATAAATGCTCAAGTCATGTATATGATGATGATGCAAGTTGCATGGCAATATATCTTGGAATGGCTATGGAAATGCCATAATAGGTAGGTATGGTGGCTATTTTGAGGAAGATATAAGGAGGCTTATGTGTGATAGAGCGTATCGTATCACGGGGTTTGGATGCACCGGCGAAGTTTGCACCAACTCTCGAGGTGAGGAAGGGCAATGCACAGTACCGAAGAGGTTAGCAATGATGGAAGGGTGAGAGTGCGTATAATCCTTGGACTCAACATTAGTCATAAAGAACTCACATACTTATTGCAAAAATCTATTAGTCATTGAAACAAAGTACTACGCGCATGCTCCTAGGGGGATAGATTGGTAGGAAAAGACCATCGCTCGTCCCCGACCGCCACTCATAAGGAAGACAATCAATAAATACCTCATGCTCCAACTTCGTTACATAACGGTTCACCATACGTGCATGCTACGGGAATCACAAACTTCAACACAAGTATTTATACAATCCACAACTACCCACTAGCATGAATCTAATATCATCATCTTTATATCGCAAAACTATTGCATGGAATCAAACATATCATATTCATGAACTACAAGTTTTTATGTAGGATTTTATGACTAACATGTGAATGACCAATTCATGTCACCTCTCTAAATAGATATACGTGAAGCAAGAGAGTTTAATTCTTTCTACAAAAGATACACCCATGCTCTAACAAATATAAGTGAAGCAAAAGAGCATTCTACAAATGGTGGTTTTCTATGTGAAGAGAAACAGGCAATCCAAACTTTAAAAGATATAAGTGAAGCACATGAAGCATTCTATAAACCATACTCAAAAGATATAAGTGAAGTGTAATGAGCATTATATAAATCAACCAAGGACTATCTCATACCAGCATGATGCATCAAAGAAAAGTGAAAACTAAATGCAAAAGACGCTCCAAGATTTACGCATATCATGTGACGAATAAAAATATAGCTCCAAGTAAAATTACCGATGATTGTTAGAAGAAAGAGGGGATGCCTTCCGGAGCATCCCCAAGCTTGGTTGCTTGGGAGTCCTTGAATATTTCCTTGGGGTGCCTCAGGCATCCCAAAGATTAGGCTCTTGCCACTCCTTATTCCTTCATCCATCGTGATCTTTCCCAAAACTTGAAAACTTCAATCACACAAAACTTAACAGAAAGTTCGGTAAGATCCGTTAGTATAATAAAGCAAATCACTAATCTAAGTACTGTTGAAAACCAATTAATATTTTGTTTTTGCATTGTATCTACTGTAATATAACTTTTCCATGGCTTAGTCCACTGATAGACATTGATAGTTTCATCAAAACAAGCAAACTATGCATCAAAAACAGAATCTGTCTTAAATAGGATAGTCTGTAATAATCTTAACATTCACCATACCTATGGTACTCCAACAATTCTGCAAATATTAGGAAAAATAAAAAAATTGTATTGAAATACAGTGCAAGAAGTTTCAGATACGTTTGACGTTCTAGTAAAAAATGTAAAATCGCACACTACAGCCAAAGTTTCTGTTCTGCACCACACAAACCAACAAGCAATGTAAACACCCTAAAGGTAAATCTTGGCACATTATTTTTATAATAGAATGGGATTGTACAAGGGGATAATTATTTTTGTTGAAAAGTTTCTATAATCAAGATTCACAAAGTTTCCATGAGCATGAACAAAGTTCAAGGAGCTCCCCCACTTCAACAATGCTTGTCTCTCTCACTTTCACTTTCCTTTTTGAAAAGTTTTGGGTTCCCCTCTTTATTTTTTTGTTTTTAAACTATATAAAAGAACTCAACAGAAATAAATGACTCTCTAAAACTTCCGGGTTGTCTCCTTGGCAGCGCTTTCTTTAAAGCCATTAAGCTAGGCATAAGGCGCTCAATTAATGAATCCACCCGAATCCCAAGGTATATCAAAGCCAATTTTAGTTAACAATGATTTGTGATTTAGTAGTGAGAATAAAGCAACATATATCATATAATGACGAAGTCTAACTCTCTTCCTATGCATCGGTGTGCCATAAAGAACAATTCATGCACACATAGTAAAGGCCAATGCATAGTATTAAATAGTTTCTTGCAATTTTATCATATTGGAAACATGGAGAGGCGGAGATGTAGTTCCTCTCTCATAATAATTACAAGTAGGAGCAGCAAGCACATGCATATTATATCTATCGAAATCATCATGTGTAGTAGTGAAACGCAACCCATCAATATAATCCTTAATAAGGGCAAACTTCTCTGATATAGTGTAGTCGGGAGAATTCAAATAGATAATAGAACTATCATGCATGGGTGCAATAGCAACAATTTCATGTTTAACATAAGGAACTATAGCAAGTTCATCTCCATAAGCATAATTCATATTGGCATCTTGGCCACAAGCATAGCAAGCATCATCAAAAAGGGATATTTCAAAAGAATCAACGGGATCATAACAATCATCAGTGCAATCATCCTTCGGTAAGCACGAAGGGAAATTAAACAATGTATGAGTTGAAGAGTTACTCTCATTAGAAGGTGGGCATGGGTAGCTAATCCGCTCTTCCTCCTTTTGTTCTTCGCTCTCCTCATCATCTTTTTCATCCAATGAGCTCACAGTTTCATCAATTTCTTCTTCCATAGACTCCTGCAAAATATTAGTCTCTTCACGGACAGCAGAGACTTTCTCAATAAATTCATCAATATCATAATTGTATTGATAATTCTCATAGCAATATTTAAGGATAGCTAAATTTTCAGGTCTATAAACTAAATCATCAAAATCTTCAAACTCTTTAAACAAAGATTCAATTTCATAAGCACCCATTAAAGCAACGAATTCTTGTATTTGTTCCACATCATAATAATCATATATACCATTAGCATAAGAATCCAAGGTTTCATCATCATTAAATTCACATGAAAAGGGAAGGTGTGGAGCCTTCATCCTAGAGCAACAAGTATAATCATATCTCAAGCATAGTTGCCGAGCATACCAATGCAACATATAAATTTGATCCCATAATAGTTTCCCTTTTTGAGTCAAGCGATAATCCCTAAAGTATTCACGTTGATCCAACGTTACTCCCATTATAAAGTTGAATGGGGTTTTCTCAGGATTATCAAAGTAGTACATAATAGCTTTCACATAATGAGCATCGAGGGTTTTAGGAGGTTCCCCATCTCCATGAGTAGCAAGTAAACCTAATTTTTTTGGTATTTCATGTTCCATATCCATAACTAAAGATAGAGAACAACTTAGAAAATCAAATACAAATTACTTAGTGATAAAGCAAACAAGCACACACGAGAATATTCACCCCACGCTATAACTCCCCGGCAACGGCGCCAGAAAAAGGTCTTGATAACCCACAAGTATAGGGGATCAATTGTAGCCTCTTTCGATAAGTAAGAGTGTCGAACCCAACAAGGAGCTAAAGGTAGAACAAATATTCCCTCAAGTTCTATTAACCACCGATACAACTCTACGCACGCTTAACGTTCGCTTTACCTAAAACAAGTATGAAACTAGAAGTACTTTGTAGGTGTAACGGGATAGGTTTGCAAGAATATAAAGAGCACGTAAATAAAAACTAGGGGCTGTTTTAGGTAAAGAAGCAATAAAGTTAGTATAGCGAGTGTGGAAAAATGGTGGTAGGAGTTGCGAAATTGTCCCTAAGCAATTGACAACTTTACTAGACCGATAGCAAGTTTTATGTGGGAGAGGCCACTGCTAGCATGTCATCCCTAACTTGGAATTCTATGCACTTACGATTGGAACTATTAGCAAGCATCCGCAACTACTAACGTTCATTAAGGTAAAAACCCAACCATAGAATTAAGATATATTGGTCCCCCTTCAATCCCGTATGCATTAATTTCTATGCTAGGTTGAAGCTTCTTTCACTCTTGCCCTCCAATACATAGTCCTATCAACATACAACTAACCCTATGGTGTGATTGATGACCCACAAGTATAGGGGATCTATCATAGTCCTTTCGATAAGTAAGAGTGTTGAACCCAACGAGGAGCAGAAGAAAATGATAAGCGGTTTTCAGCAAGGTATTCTCTGCAAGTACTGAAATAAGTGGTAACAGATAGTTTTGTGATAAGGTAAATTGTAACGAGCAACAAGTAACAAAAGTAAATAAAGTGCAACAAGGTGGCCCAATCCTTTTTGTAGAAAAGGACAAGCCGGAACAAACTCTTATAATAGGAAAAGCGCTCCCAAGGACACATGGGAATATCGTCAAGCTAGTTTTCATCACGTTCATATGATTCGTGTTCGATACTTTGATAATTTGATATGTGGGTGGACCAGTGCTTGGGTGCTGTTCTTACTTGAACAAGCATCCCACTTATGATTAACCTCTATTGCAAGCATCCGCAACTACAACAAAAGTATTAAGGTAAACCTAACCATAGCATGAAACATGTGGATCCAAATCAGCCCCTTACGAAGCAACACATAAACTAGGGTTTAAGCTTCTGTCACTCTAGCAACCCATCATCTACTTATTACTTCCCAATGCCTTCCTCGAGGCCCAAATAATGGTGAAGTGTTATGTAGTCGACGTTCACATAACACCACTAGAGGCTAGACAACATACATCTTATCAAAATATCAAATGAATACCAAATTCACATGACTACTAATAGCAAAACTTCTCCCTTGTCCTCAGGAACAGACATAATTACTCACAAAGCATATTCATGTTCATAATCAAAGGGGTAATAATATGCATATAGGATCTGAACATATGATCTTCCACCAAATAAACCAACTAGCAACAACTACAAGGAGTAATCAACACTACTAGCAACCTACTAGCACCAATCCCGTACTTTGAGACAAGAATTGGATACAAGAGATGAACTAGGGTTTGGAGATGAGATGGTGCTGGTGAAGATGTTGATGGAGATTGCCCTCTCCCGATGAGAGGAGCATTGGTGATGACGGTGGTGATGATTTCCCCCTCCCGGAGTTAAGTATCCCCGGCAGAACAGCTTTGCCGGAGCTCTAAATTAGTTCCGCCAAGGTTCCGCCTCGTGGCAGCGGAGTCTTGTCCCGAAAAGTTCCCTCTGATTTTTTTTCTCATCGAAAGACTTCATATAGCAGAAGATGGACGTCTGAGAGCCACCAGGGGGCCCACGAGGTAGGGGGCGCGCCCTAGGGGGGGGGCGCCCCCACCCTCGTGAGCAGGGTGTGGGCCCCCTGGCCTTCATCTTTGGCGAGGATTTTTCTTTATTTATTTTAAGATGTTCCGTGGAGTTTCAGGACTTTTGGAGTTGCGCAGAATAGGTCTCTAATATTTGCTCCTTTTCCAGCCCAGAATTCCAACTGCCGGCATTCTCCCTCCTTATGTAAACCTTGTAAAATAAGAGAGAATAGCCATAAGTATTGTGACATAAAGTGAAATAACAATCCATAATGCAGTAAATATCGATATAAAAGCATGATGCAAAATGGACGTATCAACTCCCCCAAGCTTAGACCTCGCTTGTCCTCAAGCGAAAAGCCGATAACAATAAATATGTCCTCATGTTTAGAGGTAGAGGCATCGATAAAAATAAAATACGGACATGAAGGCATCATGATTATTCTCATAACAACAACATATATATATATTGTCATATGATTACTTATGTTCAAGTGATGATCTATTCACAATGCAAAAGTATAAATCATAAACCTTATTGGGTACCGACAAACCATAATCTCAGTCATTGAAGCAATTGCAATTTATCATAACATCGGAAAGAGTCTATGTCAGAGCTAAAAAGAAAGTCCACATACTCAACTATCATTTAGTCCTCCATAATTGCTAACACTCACGCAATACTTGTGGTTACGGAGTTTTAATCGGACACAGAGAAAGATAGGGGCTTATAGTTTTGCCCCACAACCTTTTACCTCAGGGGTAATGTCAACAATAATAATTCATGCTCCCCTACTTCCAATTATATATATATATATATATATATATATATATATATATCATGTTCTTTCCAACATGCTGAGCTTGCCAAAGGATAAAATGAAAAGGGAAAGGTGAAGATCACCGTGACTCTTGTATAAGGTAGAAGATAATAATAAAGGATAGGCCCTTCGCAGAGGGAAGCAGAGGTTGCCATGCGCTTTTATAGTTGGATGCACAAAATCTCATTGCGAAAGAACGTCACTTTATATTGCCCCTTGTGATATGAACCTTTATTATGCAGTCCGTCACTTTTATTACTTCCACATCACAAGATCGTATAAAGCTTATTTCTCCCACACCAATCAATCATACATATTTAGAGCATTTTTTATTGCTTTGCCCCGATGACAACTTACTTGAAGGATCTTACTCAATCCATAGGTAGATATGGTGGACTCTATGGCAAAACTGGTTTAAGGGTATTTGGAAGCACAAGTAGTATTTCTACTTGGTGATGAGAATTTGGCTAGCATGAGGGGGAAAGGCAAGCTCAACAAGTTAGAGGATCCATGACAACATACTTTATCTCAGATATAAGAACGACATAACTCATTACGTTGTCTTCCTTGTCCAACATCAACCCTTTAGCATGTCATATTTTAATGAGTGCTCCCAATCATAAAAGATGTCAATGATAATATATCTATATGTGAAAACCTCTCTTTCCTTATTACTTCCTATTAATTGCAACAATGACCAAAGCTATGTCTGCCAACTCCCAACAACTTTTAATCATCATACTCTTTCTATGTGAAGTCATTACTCTCAATAAGATAAATATGAACTTTTTGTTTCTTTTTATTCTTTTTCTCTTTTCTTTTATTCACCCAAGATCATGGCAAAATAATCAAGCCCTTGAATCAACACTAATGTTTACTATATATAGCTCACGGACTGAATTACATAGAGAGATCAAAAAGCAAAACTCAAAACTAGCTCATGACATAAACTTTATTCTACTAGATCAAGATACTACTAATAGGATCGAACTAAGAAAAACGATAAAGATGGGAGTTGTGATGGTGATACGATACCGGGGCACCTCCCCCAAGCTTGGTAGTTGCCAAGGGGAGTGCCCATACCCATGTGATTACATCTCCTTTGTCGGTGAAGAAGGTGGAGGTGTTGTAGATGATGCGGGCCTTGCGTCCATCTTCCAAGGCATAGGTTCTCCATCATAGAAAGATGATCGAGTCTCCGGGATCCTCAAATCTGCAGCCAAACTCATCCTTTTGAATCTATATTCATACTCACAGTTTTGGTTTTGCAGGTCATAGATTTGGGCTTGGAGGTGCTCGATCTTCTCATGAAGCTTGAAGATGGCCTCCCCGATGTTATCAGCATCCAACTTGTGGTTGCTAGCGAACTCCGCAATCATCATGTGGTTGGAGTTGAGTCCATGTTCCACCATCCCTAGGCACTTGAAAACTTGTTGCTCCACTGCTTCGAGCCTCGTCTCCACGCTTCCGGTCCCCTTTGGTCCCTCTTCATCGCGGATGTGCAGCAACCCATCACGCAACTCAATGGTTTGAGGGTGTCGCAGCACCTCCGCGAGGTAAGGGTTGATGACCTTCTCGAAGAACTTGTCCTTGGAGGCGCTTGGGGCCGTCATGATAACCTAGATCTGTCAGAAAAACAGCTCGAAACAAGAACAGAGGATATTTGCATGATACGGGAGTCAAAACCTTCGGGAGGTTATATAATGATTTTTTACTGACCAAAATATGTATCGTGCAAGAAAACGGAGTCCGGAAGGCACACGACGTGCTCATGAGGTAGGGGGGCGCGCCCAGAGGGGTAGGGCGCGCCCACCACCCTCGTGGGGCCCTCATGTCCTTCCCGGACTGCTACTTATTTTTCTATTTTTCTAAATATTCCAAAATGGAGAGATATTGCCTTAAAAATTGTTTTGGAGTCGGTTTACTTACCGTACCACGTACCTATTCCTTTTCGGAGTCTGAAACGTTCCGGAAAGTGTCCCTTTTGTATTCCTCCGGGGTTACGGTTTCGATACTATTGGTTTCAACATTTACGGGATTACCTGAGATATAATGTTTGATTCTTTAACCGTTTACCACCTTTGGATTTGTGCCCTCGAAGTTGTTGATTTTTATGGCACCGAAACGATAGACCTCTTCGATAACATAGGGGCCTTCCCATTTAGAGAGAAGTTTTCTTGAAAAAAATCTTAAACGAGAGTTGTATAGCAATACATAATCACCTACATTAAGCTCACGCTTTTGTATCCTTTTGTCATTCCATCTTTTAACTTTTTCTTTAAACAACTTGGCATTTTCATAAGCTTGGGTTCTCCATTCATCAAGTGAGCTAATATCAAATAACCTCTTCTCACCGGCAAGTTTAAAATCATAGTTGAGCTCTTTAATAGCCCAATATGCCTTATGTTCTAGTTCGAGAGGTAAGTGACATGCTTTTCCATAAACCATTTTATACGGAGACATACCCATAGATTTTTGTATGCAGTTCTATAAGCCCACAATGCATCATCAAGTTTTTTGGACCAATTCTTTCTAGACCTATTAAAAGTCTTTTGCAAAATTAATTTGAGCTCTCTATTTCTCAACTCTACTTGACCACTAGACCGAGGGTGATAAGGAGATGCAATTCTATGATTAACATCATATTTAGCAAGCATTTTACGGAAAGCACCATGAATAAAGTGTGAACCACCATCAGTCATTAAATATCTAGGGACTCCAAACCTCGGAAAAATAACTTCTTTAAGCATTTTAATAGAAGTGTTATGATCAGCACTACTAGTTGGAATAGTTTCTACCCACTTAGTAACGTAATCAATAGCAACTAAAATATGTGTATTTCCATTAGAGGCAGGAAAAGGTCCCATATAATCAAAGCCCCAAACATCAAATGGTTCAATAACAAGAGAATAATTCATAGGCATTTCTTGACGTCTACTAATATTACCAATTCTTTGACATTCATCACAAGACAAGACAAACTTACGGGCATCCTTGAAGAGAGTAGGCCAATAAAAACCAGATTGCAATACCTTATGTGCAGTTCTATCTCCAGCGTGGTGTCCTCCATAAGCCTCGGAATGACACTTGCGTAGGATCTGTTCATGTTCATGCTCAGGTACACAACGTCTAATAACACCATCTAATCCTTCTTTATAAAGATGTAGGTCATCCCAAAAGTAATGTCTCAAGTCATAGAAAAACTTTTTCTTTTGCTGGTATGTGAAGCTAGGTGGTATAAACTTAGAAACAATATAATTAGCATAATCAGCATACCATCACTACTAGTAATCCCTATATTTCTGACGGTGAAATATAATAGCCGACGGGCGTCGGTTATTAGAGTAATAGTCGACGGTAGTTCCAATGGCTGACCGATATTGCCAACTCACAAGTATTACTACCAATAGCCGACAGTATACTAGATTGCCCAACGGTAAACATCCAACTCTCGGATATCCAATTAAACGCCCGACGGTTCATTATAATGTCCGACAGTTTTTGCTACACCCTCGGGGATTACATGTAATGCCCGATGGTGAAATTTAATAGCTGAAGGTGAAAGATAAAACTATCACCTATTAGTGTAAATGGCCGATGGTACATATGTGACTCTCAGTTATTTGGAAAATACCCAACGGGGGATAGCTATAACCGACGATTAACTTTCACTCTCAGTGATATGCTTCAATGGATGGTGTCAATAAACATGTGGAATGACCAATAGTAATTATATTCCAGATAATTCAAGATGATACATTTCTCTATAAGTATTAACCAATAGCTAGTATTCTAGAGTGTCTACTCACAGGCTATGTATTCGCGCATAAGCTGATTTTATATACAAAAGTATGTACAAATTTCACACTTTTAATTGTTGACTTGCAAGTTCCATTGAGAAGTTTTATCTTTATATCGGTAATTTATTACTCCGATTGTAGATTCTGCAGGTTGGAGGGGCGTTGGGTGCAGGCTCTACATCGGGGGAAACCCTTGACCAGTGAGGCCGGCCAAGATGTTGGCGACGCCCATGGCATTGTTTTCCTTCTTGTGGGTAACATCGAGACCTACACCCGGCCCTCCGCCTCTTGGCCACAGGCGAAAGCCCCAAATCTCCGGATTGGGCGACGGTGGCGCATCGGCGTTGCTTTCTTCTTGAAGGTGCCACCTTGAAAGCTCTTCGTGGTCAGGGCTCAGTGCGGTGGTGGTCTGCTGGTCTTCAATAGTGTCCATGCTCGGCAGCTACGGTGGGTGTTTGGGTCTTGGCCGGAGACGGTGGCGATGTATGAGTTTCCTTTAGGGGTGAGCTCGCCATGACTGTTGTCCTATCCTCGGCAACTGGTTGGCCTGTCCATTCGTGCTCGGGGGTGAGTTGCTCTGCCTGCCGATGGGACGGCGTCCTTCGGTCCAGGACGAGAGGGCAGGGGTGCCCTATTTGGAGGCAGCGACGGGACAACAAGTTTGACCTTGGGTGGGAGAGTGTAGCTCCCTTGTCGCAGTCGTTGATGACATGATCTGAGGCCGTCGTTGTTCCGTGGAGTTGTGTATCCCGTTGATTCATTTTGTGTTTCTTGTTGTATGGCTAGTTGTAATTTGTGGTTTCCTTTATATATAAAGCGAGGCGAAAGCCTTTTTCGGTATAGCACACACATTCAACTATAACTTTATATATGCATACCAATATACTTCCTTCGTCTCAAAATAAGTGTCTTAAAATTAGTACAAAGTTGAGACACTTATTTTGAGACGAAGGAAGTATTATTAAATAGAGCTGCTATAACATATAAAGTAGTGATCTAAACACTTTTATATTTTTACAGAAGCAGTAAAATTTACGTACAACGATTCATGTCGAATATAGATTGATTCCATGATTTGGGTCATTTTTTTCTAGCTGATTTGGGTCCAACACACGTGACTATAGCATCTGCCAATCGTACAAAGATCGGGCAGGGTGATTTCCATCATGGAATTAATTTTTATGAACCTCGCAAAAAAGGAATTAATTTTTATAGAAAATCTAAAAATAATTACTGTACTTCTGACATACTCCGTCCAATATTTCCCGCTTGATAACAACTTTTATCGTACGTGGCCACGTCCTCCCATCTCTCACCCCCTTTTCCCTCTGATGAAACCTCCCACGCCGCTCCTTCTCTTTCCCCCATCCCCGCCAGTCCGCCACCACGCGCCAATCCCGAGGTCGCCCGTCGATCCGGCGCGCACTTCCACCCTCGTCTCTCTCCCTGGTCCAGCAACGTCACCTAGCCCCTTAGCTTTTCCTCCCGATGCCAAAATGTCCTTTTGACTCCCGTCTCCGTCTTGTTGGCCCGTAGATCTGGCAGCCCTCGGCCACGACGCTACGAGCTTTGGCCGGCTTGACCTCGTCGCCCCCATCCAATAGGTGCTCGACGCTGCTCCTCGGGACCGCGGCGGTCTTCTTCATGGGCTCTTTCTCCCTTCACCTCCTACGCCATGTATCGGCCCCTTCCTGAAGCTCCTCCTCATCCGTGTGCCCCCCTGATGTCGCCGAGTGGACCACGCCCACTCCCGCCTCCGCCCGCCTGTACTAGGTTCGGTCGCCTCTTCCTTTGGGCTTTGCGCAATTTGTCGAGCAGGTCATATATGTGGCGTGTGTACGTGTGCTTTTGTAATGTATGGTGGGATTGTGTTCTGGTGGTTGGGGTGCAGGATTTGCTCCTGTTGTTCAAGTTGAATAGCGGGGAGATGGAGGAGATGGTGCCATGAAGGGCTAGTGTGGTGGTGAGGTTCAGGTTCTATAACGAGGCCATGGTTGTTTGCATGTCTGTTTAGTTTTTTTTTCTTTTGTATGGTTGTTGAAAAACAAAGCCGCGCCTATTAGTTTGGAAAATAAAGTCAAGCCTACGTGTTGAAAAATAGTTTGATTAACTAGCAAGTGGCCATTTGCGCCGGTGAGTTGAGCTGGCTAGCTTGTGTTGATGCATGCATGTTTGGTCAAGGCTAGCTAGTTGCAGTAGTTGGGAATCCTATATACCTAAGAAGTTCATCCCCACTACTATATTTATCTTGCCATGCAGCCTAGCCACCTCATCACCCATGCCACATCATTAATTATTGGAAAACATTTAATTTAGATAGTACGTACATTCCTAGTTCTTTTTCCTTCAGTTTTGGTTCGTAGATGTAATTGTAAGTTTTGTAATCTCGCTTTTGCTTTTCTTCTCAGTATTTTGTAGTTTTGTAACATTTAACTTGTATGCCTAAGGCTGAAGCAGCCACTGACACGTTAACATCATGTCCCGTCTGTTCTTTCTCAAAGATGTAGAGCAGGGGTTCTTACAGTTTGATAAATACAGGCCACATCAGATTCTGAAGGCGGCTTTGAAAGGGGGTGAGATGATGCTCGTCAAGACTAACTGAAAAGGTTAGTACATCATGTCTTACCCATTTAGTTATGCGCCAATTTAGTTCTGGACAACATGAGCATGCTGCGGATAACATGCTTTGAGACATGCTCTTTTTATTTGAGCCTGATTTCTTAGCTTACCTCATTGCCTACGTGGTACTGTTGTACTATATATGATGTATGCACCTGATTATGCCCTATTTTCCCAGATGTGGCTCATAACTGAGATATCTATCTATTAAATCCATCTTAATTAAGGTGCGATGGCACAATTTGGTTGAACTCATATAGGAAAAGATGTTGCTATAATCAATTACAGTAAAATCATTTGCATAGAGAAAAATATTTCAACATTAGACAATATGATCTGGCATGTTTGACCCTTGTCAGGCGTCCTCCTTTCTAGCTTTTGTTTTTCCCTGTACTAGCTTTGCCTCTTTTGGTCTTCAGCTTTCCAGACCTTGATGCTTTTGAGAATGTCCAGCAAACTTGGTTTCATTTTAGTAATGGAACCAGGGAGGCGCCTCTCTGTTTATCTAAAAAAGTGGACAGTATTGAATTTTTTTGGAAGTGCATACAGAAATAATGGTAGCTTAACATGAAGAATGATTGTGACCTGTCATACGAAACATAAGAAGTTTCTTAATTTGGTATGCACAATATAACCTAAACTATTGTTGGTGGAAATTAGTGTTCTACTGCTATTTAATTTGTTTGAATGAAAAACTATATTTATATCTTTCTTTACATGACATTCTTAATCTGTTTTTTGTGTTTATTGTATGCCCAAACTAGCCAATAGTGTTATGCTAGTGTACTGCTTCTGTTGTGTCATCAGACTGCAAAATGTAAGCGCTAGTATATATACTTCAGTGGGGTTGCAGATGTCTGTTGTACATTTGTACTTGGTTATCATTTTACAACTTCAACAAGCCAATGAATCGATTATCGACACGACATATGTGTCTTTCAGATAAGTTTTTTTACCTGTATCACATGGCCATCTTGGTGTAACCATAGTACATGCGGGTTCTGGACATAGGATTGTTACAGTTAATTAAAAAATGTCATGTGGTTCGAATTATATTAATGTTACAAGTAATTTGAAAAGCATGATGTGTTCTGAACTATTGCAAACTTATAATGAAATTGACATTAGTGCAGTTTATTGGTATATTCCTTTTGTACACAGAGCAATGTGTAGTACCCAGTCTATTATTTGGAGTTGCGTTCCTGCTGATTCATGTAACCCTGAAAATTGCATGTGAAGGACCAAAAGGTGAGTACGTAGTCATACTATTAGATATCTAACCAGTCAATTAGAACATCTAAGTTCCTTTTTTTGTATCCTCAATTAAATTTCAACTATAGTATGTCATTTTCATCTCCCTTACATCTAGTCTAATCATTTGTTAGGAATGGGAGACGGTGCTGAAGAATCGTGATCTATGGCAAGGGTGATGATGTCTATGGCGATGATTGTTATGATCTATTTGGCGATGAGCATTATGATGCATATGGTGATGAAGGGTGACGAGTCTAGTGATCTTTCTTCAAGATGTTCAACAAAGTGAAATCATGGGGTTTTGGTCAATCTAGCTTATGCATAATGCTTGGACCATTATATCTTAGTTAATTTTTTTTGCATTTTAAACTTCCTAGACTGTTCATCATGATCAATGTAATTCTGATGCAACTCTTCTGATATTTTGAAAGTTGTGCTATATACAATATATGTTACTTGGTCATGTGTGGGTTGTGCAATTCTGTGATATATTTGAAATGAAAAGCAATCCTGACTAATGGCCTACCATGCAACGAACATCTGAGCTACACAATATGCCATCTTCTCAGTGTTCTTATATATATTGAAAGCTGTGCTATATATACCGAGGGTGTTCGTCGGCCTCTCAACTATAGGAATAAATGAAGGGGTGTATGCAAAACCAGCGATTATAATAGCTGACAGTTTGGTTCTCCTCTTAGTTATAATGAACCCCGATGGGCCAAATATGCCGTCACCTATTACAAAAGCCGAGGGGAATTGATAACTGTCAGGAAATAAATTCCCGACGGGAAACCGTCAGATATGAGCATCATCGAGTTTTGGGGAGCTGGCTCGCGACCAAAATATGACCGATGGCTCACCGTGAGCCAAATACCATAGAAAAATGTATTACCCTATGGTACCGTCGGCTATTATTGTAATGGCCGACCAAGCATAGGCGACGGGAGATTGCCGACGATGTACCGTCGGTTATAAAGAAAGATGACGGTGAAGGAAAATATCCGACGGTAATTTGACCCTCGGTTATAATCGGAAATCTAGTAGTGCATGGAGTACTAAGGGAAGTACTTATAACATTTAATTGTTCATTAGGAAAGCTATCATTAAGGTAGTGGGTCATCAAGAACATTTTCTAACCTAGACAAGTTGTCTGCAACGGGGTTCTCAGCTCCCTTTCTATCAACAATATGCAAATCAAATTCTTGTAGCAAGAGAACCCATCTAATAAGTCTAGGTTTAGCATCTTTCTTTTCCATAAGGTATTTAATAGCAGCATGATCAGTGTGAATAGTTACTTTAGAATCAACAATATAAGGTCTGAACTTATCACAAGCAAATACAACTGCTAAAAGCTCTTTTTCAGTAGTAGCATAATTTCTTTGAGCATTGTCTAGAGTCTTACTAGCATAATGAATAACATTTAATTTCTTATCAACTCTTTGCCCTAGAACAGCACCTACAGCATAATGACTAGCATCACACATAATTTAAAAGGGTAAATTCCAATCAGGTGGCTGAACAACAGGTGCAGAGACTAATGCTTTCTTAAGTATTTCAAATGCTTCTACACAATCATCATTAAAGACAAATGGTATATCTTTTTGCAATAAATTAGTCAGAGGCCGAGAAAATTTTGAGAAGTCCTTAATGAACCTCCTATAAAATCCAGCATGAGCAAGAAAACTTCTTATACCTTTGATGTCCTTGGGACATGGCATCTTTTCAATAGCATCAACCTTGGCTTTATCAACTTCAATACCTCTTTTAGAAACTTTGTGCCCCAAGACAATACCTTCATTAACCATAAGTGGCACTTTTCCCAATTCAAGACAAGATTATTTTCTTCACATCTCTGCAAAACTCGATCAAGATTGCTCAAGAAATCATCAAAAGAGGAACCATAGACGGAAAAGTCGTCCATGAAAACCTCATAAATCTTTTCGCAAAAGTCAGAGAATATAGCCATCATGCATCTTTGAAAGGTAGCAGGTGCATTACATAAACCAAAAGGCATACGTCTATAAGCAAAAGTACCAAAAGGGCATGTAAAAGTAGCCTTTGATTGATCTCTAGCCGACACAGGTATTTGAGAGAAACCAGAATAACCGTCTAGAAAGCAATAGTGTGTATGTTTGCATAATCTTTCTAGCATTTGATCAATAAAAGGTAAGGGATAATGATCTTTCTTAGTAGCTTTATTTAATTTGCGGAAATCAATTACCATCCTATAACCTGTAATAATTCTTTGTGGAATCAATTCGTCTTTATCATTAGGAACAACAGTAATACCTCCCTTCTTAGGGACACAATGGACAAGACTTACCCACTGACTATCAGCAACGGGGTAGATTATACCTGCCTCCAGAAGCTTGAGTATTTCTTTTCTTACTACTTCTTTCATTTTAGGATTCAGACGTCGTTGAGGATCACGAACTGGTTTGGCGTCTGCCTCCAAATTTATTTTATGTTGACATAGAGTGGGACTAATGACCTTAAGATCATCAAGAGTATATCCAATAGCAGCACGGTGCTTCTTCAGAGTTTTCAACAATCTTTCTTCTTCATGCTCTGAAAGGTTAGCACTAATAATAACAGGATATATCTTCGTTTCATCAAGATAAGTATATTTAAGATTATCAGGCAACGGTTTAAGCTCAAACACGGGATCAGCCTTGGGTGGAGGAGGATCCCCTAAAATTTCAACAGGCAAGTTGTGTTGTAGAATAGGTTCCTGTTTAAAAAATACTTCATCTATTTCCCTTCTTTCATTCATGAACATATCATTTTCATGGTCTAGCAAATAGTGTTCTAAAGGATCACTAGGAGGTACGGCAATAGAAGCAAGACCAATAATTTCATCCTTACTAGGTAATTCTTCCTCACGATGTTGTTTACTAAATTTAGAGAAATTAAACTCATGAACCATATCATCCAAGCCAATAGTAACAACATTCTTTTTGCAATCTATCCGAGCATTAACAGTGTTCAAGAAGGGTCTACCAAATATAATGGGACAAAAGCTATCTTGCGGAGAAGTAAGAACAAGAAAATCAGCAGGATATTTAGTTTTCGCTCACAAGACTTGAACATCTCTAACAATTCCAATTGGTGAAATAGTATATCTATTGGCAAGTTTAATTGTGACATCAATACCTTCTAACTCAGCAGGTGCAATATCATTGTTAATTTCTTCGTATAAAGTATGCGGTATAACACTAGCACTCGCACCCATATCACATAAGCCATGATAACAATGATCTCCTATTTTAACAGAAATAATAGGCACGCCTACCACAGGTCTATGTTTATCTTTAGCACAAGGTTTAGCAATTCTAGCAGTTTCACCTTCGAACTGAATAACATGCCCATCAATATTATCAGACAAGAGATCTTTAACAATAGCAATGTTAGGTTCTACTTTAACTTGCTCAGGAGGTGTATAAGTTCTAATATTGCTTTTATGAACAACAGTTGAAGCTTTAGCGTGATCCTTTATTCTAACAGGGAAAGGTGGTTTCTCAACATAAGAAGTAGGAACAATAGGATCATTATAAGTGAAAGTCTTTTCTTCAACTGTAATAGGTGCAGCTACTTTTACTTCTATGGGAGGATGATATTTAAACCACTTCTCCTTAGGGAGATCAACATAAGTAGCAAAAGATTCACAGAAAGAAGCTACTATCTCAGAGTAAAGTCCATATTTAGTGCTAAACTTACGGAAAATATCGGTGTCCATAAAAGATTTAACACAATCAACTTAGGTGTCATACCTGACTCCTTACCTTCATCGAGGTCCCAATCTTCAGAGTTGCATTTAATTCTATCCAATAAATTCCATCTGAATTCAATAGTCTTCATCATAAAAGAGCCAGCACAAGAAGTATCGAGCATGGTTTGATTATTATGAGAAAGTCGAGCATAAAAACTTTGCATAATTATTTCTCTCGAGAGCTCATGATTGGGGCATGAATATAACATTGATTTAAGCCTCCCCCAAGCTTGAGCGATGCTTTCTCCTTCGCGAGGCTAGAAATTATATACATAATTGCGATCATGATGAACGAGATGCATAGGGTAATACTTTTGATAAAATTCCAACTTCAATCTTTTATAGTTCCATGATCTCATATCATCACATAGCCTATACCATATCAATGCGTCTCCCTTCAAAGATAAAGGGAAGACCTTCTTAGCAACATCATCGGTATACCTGCAAGCTTAAATAATCCACAAACTTCATCCACATATATTAAGTGCTCATCAGGATGCTTTGTTCCATCTCCTGTAAAAGGGTTAGCTAGTAGTTTTTCCATCATACCCGAAGGAAATTCAAAAGGAGTTTAATTTTCAATAGGTTCAGTAGGTTGAGGAGCAACTCTTTGCTCTACTGGACGGGGTGAAGATACCCCGAACAAGCCCCTCAGAGAATTACTTTCCATAGTAACAAGTGATAGTAAATTTCAGCATGCTATATAAATTTTTCCTTACCAAATTCCACCTACCAAAGACGCTACACTCCCCGGTAACAGTGCCAGAAAAGAGTCTTGATGACCCACAAGTATAGGGGATCTATTGTAGTCCTTTCGATAAGTAAGAGTGTCGAACCCAACGAGGAGCAGAAGGAAATGATAAGCGGTTTTCAGCAAGGTATTCTCTGCAAGTACTGAAATAAGTGATAACAGATAGTTTTGTGATAAGGTAAATTGTAACGAGCAACAAGTAACAAAAGTAAATAAAGTGCAGCAAGGTGGCCCAATCCTTTTTGTAGCAAAGTACAAGCCGGAACAAACTCTTATAATAGGAAAAGCGCTCCCGAGGACACATGGGAATATCGTCAAGCTAGTTTTCATCACGTTCATATGATTCACGTTCGATACTTTGATAATTTGATATGTGGGTGGACCGGTGCTTGGGTGCTGTTCTTACTTGAACAAGCATCCCACTTATGATTAACCTCTATTGCAAGCATCCGCAACTACAATAAAAGTATTAAGGTAAACCTAACCATAGCATGAAACATGTGGATCCAAATCAGCCCCTTACGAAGCAACGCATAAACTAGGGTTTAAGCTTCTATCACTCTAGCAACCCATCATCTACTTATTACTTCCCAATGCCTTCCTCTAGGCCCAAATAATGGTGAAGTGTTATGTAGTCGACGTTCACATAACACCACTAGAGGCTAGACAACATACATCTTATCAAAATATCAAATGAATACCAAATTCACATGACTACTAATAGCAAGACTTCTCCCTTGTCCTCAGGAACAAACGTAATTACTCACGAAGCATATTCATGTTCATAACCAGAGGGGTAATAATATGCATATAGGATCTGAACATATGATCTTCCACCAAATAAACCAACTAGCATCAACTACAAGGAGTAATCAACACTACTAGCAACCTACTAGCACCAATCCCGGACTTTGAGACAAGAATTGGATACAAGAGATGAACTAGGGTTTGGAGATGAGATGGTGCTGGTGAAGATGTTGATGGAGATTGCCCTCTCCCAATGAGAGGAGCATTGGTGATGACGATGGTGATGATTTCCCCCTCCCGGAGGGAAGTATCCCCGGCAGAACAGCTCTGCCGGAGCTCTAGATTAGTTCCGCCAAGGTTCCGCCTCGTGGCGGCGGAGTCTCGTCCCGAAAAGTTCCCTCTGATTTTTTTTCTCATCAAAAGACTTCATATAGCAGAAGATGGACATTTGAGAGCCACCAGGGGGCCCACGAGGTAGGGGGCGCACCCTAGGGGGGGGGGGGCGCCCCCACCCTCGTGAGCAGGGTGTGGGCCCCCTGGCCTTCATCTTTGGCGAGGATTTTTCTTTATTTATTTTAAGATGTTCCGTGGAGTTTCAGGACTTTTGGAGTTGCGCATAATAGGTCTCTAATATTTGCTCCTTTTCCAGCCCAGAATTCCAGCTGCCGGCATTCTCCCTCCTTATGTAAACCTTGTAAAATAAGAGAGAATAGCCATAAGTATTGTGACATAAAGTGAAATAACAGTCCGTAATGCAGTAAATATCGATATAAAAGCATGATGCAAAATGGACGTATCAGTGATCCACGTGCACGCTCATATGATGGGCACCAAAGGACAGCAACATAATGATGTCTACTACACAACCTTCTTCTTGTAGACGTTGTTGGGCCTCCAAGTGCAGAGGTTTGTAGGACAGTAGCAAATTTCCTTCAAGTGGATGACCTAAGGTTTATCAATCTGTAGGAGGCGTAGGATGAAGATGGTCTCTCTCAAGCAACCCTGCAACCAAATAACAAAGAGTCTTTTGTGTCCCCAACACACCCAATACAATGGTAAATTGTATAGGTGCACTAGTTCGGCGAAGAGATGGTGAAACAAGTGGTATATGGATAGTAGATAAAGGTATTTGTAATCTGAAATTATAAAAACAGCAAGGTAACTAATGATAAAAGTGAGCGTAAACGGTATTGCAATGATAGGAAATAAGGGCTAGGGTTCATACTTTCGCTAGTGTAAGTTCCCTCAACAATACTAACATAATTGGATCACATAACTATCCCTCAACATGCAACAAAGAGTCACTCCAAAGTCACTAATAGCGGAGAACGAACAAAGAGATTATGGTAGGGTACGAAACCACCTCAAAGTTATTCTTTCCAATCAATCCGTTGGGCTATTCCTATAAGTGTCACAAACAGCCCTAGAGTCTGTACTAGAATAACACCTTAAGACACAAATCAACCAAAACCCTAATGTCCCCTAGATACTCCAATGTCACCTCAAGTATCCGTGGGTATGATTATACGATATGCACCACACAATCTCAGATTCCTCTATTCAACCAACACACAGAACCTCAAAGAGTGCCCCAAAGTTTCTACCGGAGAATCACGACGAAAACGTGTGCCAACCCCTATGCATAGGTTCATGGGCGGAACCCGCAAGTTGATCGCCAAAACATACATCAAGTGAATCACGTGATATCCAATTGTCACCACAGATATTCACGACAAGACATACATCAAGTGTTCTCAAATCTTTAAAGACTCAATCCGATAGGATAACTTCAAAGGGGAAACTCAATTCATTACAAGAGAGTAGAGGGGGAGGAGAAACATAAGATCCAACTATAATAGCAAAGCTCGTGATACATAAAGATTGTGCCAAATCAAGAACATGAGAGAGAGAGATCAAACACATAGCTACCGGTACATACCCTTAGCCCCGAGGGAGAACTACTCCCTCCTCGTCATGGAAGCACCGGGATGATGAAGATGGCCACCGGAGAGGGATTGTGTAACACCCTCGATGCGACTATATCTCCCACGTGTCGAGGCACGACTTAGAGGCATAATCGCATTGAAGGCATATGTCGCAAGTTAGGCAATCTTCACAACATCCCATGTAATAAGAATAATAAAGGGGAGTTAACATAGTTGGCTTACACTCGCCACGTCAATCAAGTACATAAATAACATTACATCATCCAAACACTCATGGCCCGACTACGGCGCCAAAATAAAAGAGAACCCAACATGCGACACGGTCCCAATCACCCCCAACTGGGCACCATACTGATCATCGGGAATGGAAACATAGTAACGTTGAGAGTCTTCGTCGAACTCCCACTTGAGCTCAAGTGCGTCTCCTGGAGTGGAATCATCAGGCCCTGCATCTGGTGTAATAGTAATCTGTGAGCCACAGGGACTCAGGAATCTCGCACCCTCGCGATCAAGACTATTCAAGCTTATAGGTATGTCAAGGTAAAAATATGTGGAACTGCAGCAAGCGACTAGCAAATATGGTGGCTAACTTATTCGCAAAAGAGAGCGAGAAGAGAAGGCAAAGCGCGAGCGAGAAACTAGAGAGCAACCTGCGCAAACATTACTCCAACACCGTGTCCACTTCCTGGACTCCGCCGAGAAGAGGCCATCACGGTAACACACTCAGTTGATTCATTTTAATTAAGTTAAGGTTCAAGTTATCTACAACCAGACATTAACAAATTCCCATCTGCCCATAACCGCGGGCACGGCTTTTGAAAGTTCAAATCCCTGCAGGGGAGTCCCAACTTAGCCCATGACAAGCTCTCACGGTCAACGAAGGAATATACCTCCTCCCAAGACGTTCCGATCAGAATCGGTATCTCGGTTCTTCAAGACACTTCGACAGGTTAAAACAAGACCAGCAACACCGCCCGAATGTGCCGACAAATCCCGATAGGAGCTGCACATATCTCTTTCTCAGGGCACACTCAGATAGGTCAAGCTACGAGTAAAACCAACCCTCGAGTTTCCCCGAGGTGGCCCCGCAGGCTGCGCGGTTCAGACCAACACTCAGAGGGAGCACTGGCCTGGGGGGGGGGGTTAAAATAAAGATGACCCTTGAGTCTGCAGAACCCAAGGGAAAGAAAAGGCTAGGTGGAAAATGGTAAAACCAAGGTTGGGCATTGCTGGAAAAGCTTTAATCAAGGCGAACTATCAAGGGGTTCCCATTATAACCCAACTGCGTAAGGAATGCAAAATCCGGGAACATAACACCGATATGACGGAAACTAGGGCGGCAAGAGTGGAACAGAACACTAGGCGAGAGGCCGAGCCTTCCACCCTTTACCAAGTATATAGATGCATTAAGATAACATAGCAATATAATGATATCCTAACAAGTAAATAAATGTTCCCACAAGGAACATCCTTCAATCTTCGCCTGCAACTAGCAACGCTATAAGAGGGGCTGAGCAAAGCGGTAACATAGCCAATCAATGGTTTGCTAGGACAAGGTGGGTTAGGGGTTTGACATGGCAATATGGTAGGCTTGAAAACAAGTGGTAGGCATCGTAGCAATGGCATAGCAAAAGAGCGAGCAAACTAGCATAGCAAAGATAGTAGTGATTTCGAGGGTATGATCATCTTGCCTGCACAGTTGTCAGAGTTGACTAGATCCTCGAAAGCAAACTCAACGGGCTCCTTGTTAGCGAACTCGTCTCCCGGCTCTACCCAAACAAGACAAAGAAGCAATAAGGATACAATCAACCACGTGCAAGGATCAAGCAATATGATGCAATGATGATATGCTATGCGGGATGCGATGCGGGATGCAAAATGCAAGATATGACAGGGAAAGCATGAACCTGGCCTCAACTTGGAAATCCAAGTGTCCCACTGTAAAGATGAGATGAAATCGCTTGAAAACGATATAAAGATCGCCGGAATCGGAGTTATGGTTTGGAAAAGGCAAGCCATTCAAAATTGGCACCGGTCTGGGATTTACAGCAAGTAGCCAACTAAATGCAATGAGATGAACCTGCTACAGCACCCAAACATGACAACAAAATACATGGCAGGGATGCATACAAGATGCTTAACAAAAGTCTAGCACTGAGCTACGGCCAAATCATCCATTAACAGGTTCAAACAAGCATGGCAAAAATGCATATGACAAACAGATCTCAGACTTAGTGAAATTAACACTTGTCTGGAATTTCAGATCAGGTAGCCCTCTTCGGAGCAACAAGACTACATGCTAAAGGATCTGAACATGGCAAAGTAAAGCATGGCATGGAGATACTCAAAGAGCTTAACAAAAGTCCCTTAGTGACCTTGAGCCAAAAGGGATCAGAAAATACAATTGCAAGCATGTGAACATGGCAAAAACATAATCAGTTTTCAGACTTAGTGAAAAACTGACACATGCTGAAACATAACTCAAGTAGGCATGTTTACAAGCTCGATGCACTCACTACGGTGCAAGTCATGGCAAGACAAGCATACACCCATCAAGAAGGCACAAAATGCAAGCTAGAAATGGCAAGAACAATAGCATAGCATGCACGGATCAACTACAACATCATCGGCAAAATTGCAAACAAGTTGACAATCTGCCCAGATTCACAAAGTAGCAAAAGTAGAGCTCGATTGACTCAAGCTAGGGTGCTCCATAATTGCAAACAAAGACATGTATGGATAGAGTACTACAATATTAACAAAACATCCTTACTGATCATCCTCAAAAGAGGCACGAATCACTAGGAAACAACATAAACATATGGCAACATGAGCTAAACAGATCCAGGACTTTGTGAAATTACTGTCCCTGAAAACAGAATTAGCAAGTGCACCACTTTGCAAGCTTGCACAAGTCACCACACACATCACAAAAATACATGGGTTGCACCTCTGGAAAGATGAAAACACCCTTAACAAAACATATGTAGAGCATCAGGGCATATCATGCACACATTAATCATGGCAAAAATGACAAAAAGCTAAACGGAGTAGCAGATCTGACAATTAACTCAAGTAGCCCCTTCTAACCGCATTTCGGGCATCAAGATGAGCTCAAATGAAAATTATGCAATGGAATGAAATGATGTACTCTCTGAGATGAACATTTTGATATGCTATATGCATGAATCGGAACTACGGATGCAAAGTTACGCGGTCATGAACATGGCAACTTAGATCTAGAATTCTGGGACTTAGAGAAAAAAACAACCTCTAGGGTTACTGTTCACCCCGATCCAGATCTGGATCGCACGCCTCCCGAGGTGGCTCCAGTGATGTCGGTTTGCTCCGGCGAGGAGGAAGGAGAGGCGAGGCCGGCCGGAGGAGGAGGAACGGCGGAGAGGCGGCGGTCGCGGCGAGGCGGCGCGGGCGCGGCGGCCGAGGCGGCGCGGCAGCCAGGGCGACGAGGAGCTCCAGGCGGCGATGGCGCGCAGCG
>NC_057809.1:559677651-559693400 GCF_018294505.1 Triticum aestivum | reverse complement strand
GGATTCGTCCGGCGGTGGCGGACATGTCCGGTGCGCGAGAGAGGATTTTAGGGTTTCGGGGGAAGGAGGAGATCCGAATTTCGGGGGGGGGGGGACTTTAAATAGGCATAGAGGGAGCTAGGAGAGTCCAAATGAGGTGTGGTTTTCGGCCACGCGATCATGATCGAACGATCTAGATGATGGAGAAGACTTAGGTGGGTTTTGGGCCAAATTGGAGGGGTGTTGGGCTGCAACACACACGAGGCCTTTTCGGTCCCTCGGTTAACCATTGGAGTATCAAACGAAGCCCAAATGATACGAAACTTGACAGGCGGTCTACCGGTAGTAAACCAAGGCCACTTGGCAAGTCTCGGTTCAATCCGGAAATGTTTAATACCCACACACGAAAGAAAGATAGAATTGACCACCGGAGGAGAACGAAGCGCCGGAATGCAAAACGGACAATGGGGAAGATGCTCGAACGCATGAGACGAACACGTATGCAAATGCAATGCACATGATGACATGATATGAGATGCATGACAACGATAACAACACACAGAGACAAAGTCCCGAACCCGAGAAAATAAAATAACTTAACGCCGGAAACGGCAAGAGTTGGAGTACAAATTAGGAAAGTTACATCCGGGGTGTTACAGATTGCCCCCTCCAGTAGGGTGCTGGAACGGGTCTAGATTAGCTTTCGGTGGCTACGGAGGCTTTTGGCGGCGGAAATCCCGATCTATTGTGCTCACAGATGTTTTTAGGGTATATGGAGATATAGAGGCGGAAGAAGTACGTCAGGGGGGCCACGAGGGGCTCACGAGGGTGGAGGGCGCGCCCAGGGGGGTGGGCGCGCCCCCTGCCTCGTGACCTCCTCGCAGATCCCCCGACGTGCACTCCAAGTCTTCTGGGCTTATTTCCTTCCAAAAATGAGTTCCGTGAAGTTTCAGGTCAATTGGACTCCGTTTGATTTTCCTTTTCTTTGAAACCCTAAAACAGGGTAAAAACAGAAACTGACACTGGGCTTTGGGTTAATAGGTTAGTCCCAAAAATGATATAAAAGTGTATAATAAATCCCATAAACATTCAAAACAGTAGATAATATAGCATGGAGCAATCAAAAATTATAGATACGTTGGAGACGTCTCAGCATCCCCAAGTTTAATTCCTGCTCATCCTTGAGTAGGTAAATGATAGAAACAGAATTTTTGATGCGGAGTGCTACTTGGCATAATTTTAATGAATTCTTCTTAATTGTGGAATGAATATTCAGATCCATAAGATTCAAGATAAAAGTTCATATTGACATAAAAGTAATAATACTTCAAGCATACAAACTAAGCAATCATGTCTTCTCAAAATAACATGGCCAAAGAAAGCTATCCCTACAAAATCATATAGTCTGGCTATGCTCCATCTTCACCACAGAAAAATATTTAAATCATGCACAACCCCGATGACAAGCCAAGCAATTGTTCCATACTTTTGATGTTCTCAAACGTTTTCAATCTTCACGCAATACATGAGCGTGAGCCATGGACATAGCACTATAGGTGGAATAGAATGGTGGTTGTGGAGAAGACAAAAAGGAGAAGATAGTCTCACATCAACTAGGCGTATCAACGGGCTATGGAGATGCCCATCAATAGATATCAATGTGAGTGAGTAGGGATTGCCATGTAACGGATGCACTAGAGCTATAAGTGTATGAAAGCTCAACAAAAGAACTAAGTGGGTGTGCATCCAACTTGCTTGCTCACGAAGACCTAGGGCAATTTTGAGGAAGCCCATCATTGGAATATACAAGCCAAGTGTTGGAAATATGCCCTAGGGGCAATAATAAATTGGTTATTATTATATTTCCTTGTTCATGATAATCGTTTATTATCCATGCTAGAATTGTATTGATAGGAAACTCAGATACATGTGTGGATACATAGACAATACCATGTCCCTAGTAAGCCTCTAGTTGACTAGCTCGTTGATCAATAGATGGTTACGGTTTCCTAACCATGGACATTGGATGTCGTTGATAACGGGATCACATCATTAGGAGAATGATGTGATGCACAAGACCCAATCCTAAGCCTAGCACAAGATCGTGTAGTTCGTGTGCTAAAGCTTTTCTAATGTCAAGTATCATTTCCTTAGACCATGAGATTGTGCAACTCCCGGATACCGTAGGAGTGCTTTGGGTGTGCCAAACGTCACAATGTAACTGGGTGGCTATAAAGGTGCACTACGGGTATCTCCGAAAGTGTCTGTTGGGTTGGCATGAATCGAGACTGGGATTTGTCACTCCGTGTAACGGAGAGGTATCTCTGGGCCCACTCGGTAGGACATCATCATAATGTGCACAATGTGACCAAGGAGTTGATCACGGGATGATGTGTTATGGAACGAGTAAAGAGACTTGCCAGTAATGATATTGAACAAGGTATCAGGATACCGACGATCGAATCTCGGGCAAGTATCGTACCGATAGACAAAGGGAATTGTATACGGGATTGATTGAATCCTTGACATCGTGGTTCATCTGATGAGATCATCGTGGAGCATGTGGGAACCAACATGGGTATCCAGATCCCACTATTGGTTATTGAACGGAGAGTTGTCTCGGCCATGTCTGCATGACTCCCGAACCCGTAGGGTCTACACACTTAAGGTTTGATGACGCTAGGGTTATAGGGAAAGTATGTACGCGGTTACCGAATGTTGTTCGGAGTCCTGGATGAGATCCCGAATGTCATGAGGAGTTCCGGAATGGTTCGGAGGTAAAGATTTATATATGGGAAGTCCCGTTTTGGTCACCGGAAAAGTTTCGGGTGCTATCGGTAACGTACCGGGACCACCGGGAGGGTCCCGGGGGTCCACCAGGTGGGGTCACCAGCCCCGGAGGCCTACATGGGCCAATAGTTGGAAGAGACCAGCCCCTAGGTGGGCTGGGCGCCTCCCACCAAGGCCCAAGGCGCCTCCAAGAGGGGAAGGGGGCAAACCCTAGGGCAGATGGGCCCTAAGGCCCACCCCAGGTGCGCCTCCGCCTCAACCCCTTGTGGCCGCCACCCTAGATGGGATCTAGGGCTGCCGCACCCCTTGGGGTGGGAACCCTAGAGGGGGTGCAGCCCCCTCCCCTCCCCCTATATATACTTGAGGTATGGGGCTGCCCAACACACGATTTGATCTCTCTCTTGGAGCAGCCCTACCTCTCTCCCTCCTCGTCTCTCATAGTGCTTGGTGAAGCCCTACTGGAGTTCCGCGCTCCTCCACCACCACCACGCCATCGTGCTGCTGCTGGACGGAGTCTTCCCCAACCTCTCCTTCTCCCCTTGCTGGATCAAGGCGTGGGAGACGTCACCGGGCTACACATGTGTTGAACGCGGAGGCGCCATTGTTCGGCGCTTAGATCGGAATCAACGCGATCTGAATCACTGCGAGTACGACTCCTTCATTCGTGTTCTTGCAATGCTTCCGCTTAGCAATCTACTAGGGTATTTAGATGCACTCCCCTTCCCCTCATTGCTAGATTACTCCATAGATTGATCTTGGTGATGCATAGAAAATTTTAAATTTTTGCTACGAACCCCAACAGTGGCATCATGAGCTAGGTCTATGCGTAGTTTCTATGCACGAGTAGAACACAAGTTGTTTTGGGCGTCGATTTTGTCAATTTACTTGTCGTTACTAGTCTTATCTTGATTCGGCGGCATCGTGGGATGAAGCGGTCTGGACCGACCTTACACGTACTCTTACGTGAGACTGGTTCCACCGACTGACATGCACTAGTTGCATAAGTTGGCTAGCGGGTGTCTATCTCTCCCACTTTAGTCGGATCGGATTCGATGAAAAGGGTCCTTATGAAGGATAAATAGAAATTGGCATATCACGTTATGGTTTTGGCGTAGGTAAGAAACGTTCTTGCTAGAAACCTATAGCAGCCACGTAAAAACTTGCAACAACAATTAGAGGACGTCTAACTTGTTTTTGCAGCATGTGCCGTGTGATGTGATATGGCCAAAGGATGTGATGAATGATATATGTGGTTTATGAGATTGATCATGTTCTTGTAATAGGAATCACGACTTGCATGTCGATGAGTATGACAACTGGCAGGAGCCATAGGAGTTGTCTTAATTTATTTATGACCTGCGTGTCAACTTAAACGTCATGTAATTACTTTACTTTATTGCTAAAGCGTTAGCCATAGTAGTAGAAGTAATAGATGACGAGACAACTTCGAGAAGACACGATGATGGAGATCATGGTGTCATGCCGGTGACAACGACGATCATGGAGCCCCGAAGATGGAGATCAAAAGGAGCAAATGATATTGGCCATATCATGTCACTATTTGATTGCATGTGATGTTTATCATGTTTTACATCTTATTTTCTTAGAACGACGGTAGATTAAATAAGATGATCCCTTGTAATAATTTCAAGAAAGTGTTCCCCCTAAATGTGCACCGTTGCGAAGGTTCGTTGTTTCGAAGCACCACGTGATGATCGGGTGTGATAGATTCTAACGTTCGAATACAACGGGTGTAAGCTAGATTTACACACGCAATACACTTAGGTTGACTTGACGAGCCTAGCATGTACAGACATGGCCTCAGAACACGGAAGACCGAAAGGTCGAGCATGAGTCGTATAGAAGATACGATCAACATGAAGATGTTCACCGATGTTGACTAGTCCGTCTCACGTGATGATCAGACACGGCCTAGTTGACTCGGATCATGTTTCACTTATATGACTAGAGGGATGTCTATCTGAGTGGGAGTTCATTAAATAATTTGATTAGATGAACTCAATTATCATGAACATAGTCTAAATTGTCTTTGCAAATATGTTGTAGATAAATAGCTCACGTTGTAGCTCCCTGTTTCAATATGTTCCTAGAGAAAGACTAAGTTGAAAGATATTGTAAGCAATGATGCGGACTGGGTCCGTAGTCCAAGGAGTGTCCCCACTGCTACACAGAAGGCTTACGTCTTTGATGCACCGCTCGATGTGCAAACCCCTACAACATCGTCTGTGGATGTTGTGAACACCTGACAGACACATCCTGATGACTACTTAATAGTTTAGTGCACCATACTTTACGGCTTAGAATCGGGATTCCAATGACGTTTTGAACGCCATAAGACATATGAGATGTTCCAAGAGCTGAAATTGGGATTTCAGGCTCATGCCCGTGTTGAAAGGTATGAGACATCTGACAAGTTCTTTTGCCAACAAGATGGAGGAGAATAGCTCGACTAGTGAGCATGTGCTTAGAATGTCTGGGTGCTACAATCACTTAAATCAAATGGGAGTTAAACTTCCAGATAAGATAGTGATTGATAGAGTTCTCTAGTCACTATCACTAAGCTACTAGATCTTCATGATGAACTATGACATGCAAGGGATGGATTTGATCCCGGAGCTGTTCGCGGTGCTTAAGACCGCAAAAGGTAGAAATCAAGAAGGAGCATCAAGTGTTGATGGTTTAACAAGACCACTGGTTTCAAGAAGGGCAAGGGCTAGAAGGGAAACTTCATGGATGGCAAACCAGTTGCCGCTCCAGTCAAGGAACCCAAGGTTGAACCCAAACCCGAGACTAAGTGCTTCTATTGTAAGGGGAACGGTCACTGGTAGCGGAATTACCCCAAATGCATGGTAGATAAGAATGATGGCAACTTCAACAAAGTATATATGTGTTATTAATGTGTACCTCACTAGTACTCCTGGTAGCACCTGGGTATTGGATACCGGTTCAGTTGCTATTATTGGTGACTTGAAGCAAAAGCTACGGACTAAATGGAGACTGTCTAAGGGCGAGGTGACGATGTGTGTTGGAAGTGTTTCCAAAGTTGATAAGATCACCATCGCACGCTCCATCTGCCTTCGGGATTAGTATTGAACCTAGATAAATGTTATCAGGTGTCTACGTTGAGCATGAATATGATTAGATCATCTTCATTGCAATACGATTATTCATTTAAGTTAGAGAATAATGGTTATTCTGTTTACATGAATAATACCTTTATGGTCATGCACTCAATGGTTTATTGAATCTCGATCATAATAATACACACGATAATAATATTAACGCCAAAAGATGAAGAGTTAATAATGATAGTACCACTTTCTTGTGGCACTGCCGCTTAGGTCATTTTGGCATAAAATGCATGAAGAAACTCCATGCTGATGGATGTTTAGAGTCACTTAATTTGAATCGCTTGACACATGCGAGCCATGCCTCATGGGCAGGATGACTAAGACCCCGTTTTCAGGTACAATGAAACGGGCAAGTGACTTGTTGGAAATCATACATGCTGATGCGTGTGATCCAATGAGAATTGAAGCGTGCAGTGGATATCACTATTTTCTCATTTTCACTGACGATTTGAGTAGATATAGGTATATTTACTTAATGAAGCACAAGTCATAAACATTTGAAAAGTTCAAGCGGTTTCAGAGGTGAAGTTAAGAACCATCATACAAGAAGATCAAATTCCTACGATCTGATCGATGAGAATTTCTGAGTTATGAGTTTGGCAATCACTTAAGACATTGTGGAATTGTTTCACAGTTGAAGCCACCTGGAACACCACAGTTGTAATGGTGTGTCCAGACGTCGTAATCGAACCTTATGAGATATGGTGCGATCTATGATGTCTCTTACCGATCTACCGTTTTCATTTTGAGGTTATGCGTTAGAGACAGCTGCATTCACTTTAGATAGGACACCATCTAAGTCCGTTGAGATGACGTCGTAAGAATATGGTTTGGCAATAAACCAAAGTTGTTGTTTCTTAATGTTTGGGGCTGCAATGCTTAAGGCTTCAGCCGAAGAAGCTCGAACCCAAAGCGGACAAACACATCTTCATAGGATACCCAAAGGTGAAAGTTGGGTATACCTTCCATCTCAGATCCAAGGGCAAATTGTTTGTCGCTAAGAACGGGTCCTTTCTCGAGAAGGAGTTTCTCTCGAAAGAATTGAGTGGGAGGAAGATAGAACTTGATGAGGTTGTCGAACCTTTACTTCAACCAGAGAGTGATGCAACACAGAAAGATGTTTTCTGTGGCACCTACGTCTGTTGAATAGGAAGTTAATGATAGTGATCATGAAGCTTCAGATCAAGTTGCTATCGAACCTCGTAGGTCGACAAGGATATGTACTACTCCTGAGTGGTACGGTAATCCTGTCTTAGATATCATGTTGTTAGACAACAATGAACCTACAAGCTATGGAGAAGCGATGGTGGGCCCGTATTCCGACAAATGGTTAGAAGCCATGAAAGACGAGATAGGATCCATGTATTAGAACAAAGTATGGACTTTGGTGGACTTGCCCGATGATCGCAAGCTATTGAGAATAAATGGATCTTTAAGAAGAAGACGGACGTGGGCGGTAATGTTACCGTCTATGAAGCTCGACTTGTGGGAAAGAGTCTTTTCACAAGTTCAAGGAGGTGACTACGATGAGAATTTCTCACCCGTAGCGATGCTTATGTCTGTCGGCATCATGTTAGCATTAGCTGTATTTTTCGATTATGAAATTTGACAGATGGATGTCAAAACGAGTTTTCTTACCAGTTTTCATAAGAAAAAGTTGTATGTGATACAATAAAAGGTTTTGTCGATCCTAAGGATGCTAAAAAGGTATGCTGGCTCCAGCAATCCTTCTATGGACTAGAGCAAGCGTCTCGGAGTCGGAATATATGCTTTGATGGAGTGATAAAAGCTTTTAGGTTTATACAATGTTTGCTAGAAACTTGTATTTACAAGAAAGTGAGTGGGAGCACTACAACATTTGTGATAAGTATATGTGGATGACATAATGTTGATTCTAAATGATGTAGAATTTCTGGAAAGCATAAACGGTTGTTTGAAGAGTGTTTTTCAAAGGAAGACCTGGATAAAGCTGCTTACATATTGGGCATCAAGATCTATACTTTCAAAGAACGCACACCTTGACATGTTTTTGAAGGAGTTCAAAATAGATCAGTCAAAGAAGGGGTTCTTGCCTGAGTTGTAAGGTGTGAAGTTGAGAAAGACTCGAAGATTGACCACGGCAGAAGAAAGAGGAAGGACGAAGGTCTTCCCCTATGCTTTTGTCATAGGCTCTATACAGTATGCCATGCTGAGTACCGCACCAGATGTGTGCCTTGTCACATGTCTGGCAAGAGGGTACAAAGGTGATCTAGGAGTGGATCACCAGATAGCGGTCAAAATTATCCTTAGAGGAATAAGGAAATGTTTCTCGGTTATGGAGGTGATAAAGAGCTCGACGTAAAGAGTTACGTCGATGCAAGCTTGAAACCTATCCGGATAGCTCTGAGTAGAGATACCGGATACGTATAATGGAGCAACAATTTGGAATAGCTCCAAGTGGAACATGGTAGCAGCATCTGCGATATGACATAAAGTTTTGTGAAATACATAGAGATCTGAATATGGCAGACCCGTTGACTACAACCTCTCTCACAAGCATAACATGATCAAACCCAGAACTCATTGAGTGTTAATCACATAGTGATGTGAACTAGATTAGTGACTCTAGTAAATTCTTTGGATGTTGGTCACATGGCGATGTAACCTATGAGTGTTAATCACATGGCGATGTGAACTAGATTATTGACTCTAGTGCAAGTGGGAGATTGTTGGACATATGCCCTAGAGGCAATAATAAATTGGTTATTATTATATTTCCTTGTTCATGATAATCGTTTATTATCCATGCTAGAATTGTATTGATAGGAAACTCAGATACATGTGTGGATACATAGACAACACCATGTCCCTAGTAAGCCTCTAGTTGACTAGCTCATTGATCAATAGATGGTTACGGTTTCCTAACCATGGACATTGGATGTCGTTGATAATGGGATCACATCATTAGGAGAATGATGTGATGGACAAGACCCAATCCTAAGCCTAGCACAAGATCGTGTAGTTCGTATGCTAAAGCTTTTCTAATGTCAAGTATCATTTCCTTAGACCTTGAGATTGTGCAACTCCCGGATACCGTCGGAGTGCTTTGGGTGTGCCAAACGTCACAATGTAACTGGGTGGCTATAAAGACCATGAGATCCCGGACGTCACGAGGAGTTCCGGAATGGTTCGGAGGTAAAGATTTATATATGGGAAGTCCCGTTTTGGTCATCGGAAAAGTTTCGGGTGCTATCGGTAACATACTGGGACCACCGGGAGGGTCCCGGGGGTCCACCAGGTGGGGCCAGCAGCCCCGGAGGAATACATGGGCCAATAGTGTGAAGGGACCAGCCCCTAGGTGGGCTGGGGCGCCTCCCACCAAGGCCCAAGGCGCCTCCAAGAGGGGAAGGGGGCAAACCCTAGGGCAGATGGGCCCTAAGGCCCACCCCAGGTGCGCCTCCCCCTCTCCCACTTGTGGCCGCCACCCTAGATGGGATCTAGGTCTGCCGCACCCCTTGGGGTGGGAACCCTAGAGGGGGCGCAGCCCCCTCCCCTCCCCCTATATATACTTGAGGTATGGGGGCTGCCCAACACACGATTTGATCTCTCTCTTGGCGCAGCCCTACCTCTCTCCCTCCTCGTCTCTTGTAGTGCTTGGCGAAGCCCTGCTGGAGTTCCGCGCTCCTCCACCACCACCACGCCGTCATGCTGCTGCTGGAAGGAGTCTTCCCCAACCTCTCCTTCTCCCCTTGATGGATAAAGGCGTGGGAGACGTCACCGGGCTGCACGTGTGTTGAACACGGAGGCGCCGTTGTTCGGCGCTTAGATCGGAATCAACCGCGATCTGAATCACTGCGAGTACGACTCCTTCATCCGCGTTCTTGCAACGCTTCCGCTTAGCGATCTACTAGGGTATGTAGATGCACTCCCCTTCCCCTCGTTGCTAGATTACTCCATAGATTGATCTTGGTGATGCGTAGAAAATTTTAAATTTCTGCTAGGATCCCCAACACCAAGTTCTATAATGTAAAATTTCCACTAGTATATGAAAGTGACAACATAGGAGACTCTCTATCATGAAGATCATGGTGCTACTTTGAAGCACAAGTGTGGTAAAAGGATAGTAGCATTGCCCCTTCTCTCTTTTTCTCTCATTTTTTTTATTTTTTTATTTTTTTATTTGGGCCTTCTCTTTTTTTATGGCCTCTTTTCTTTCTCTTTTTTTTATTTGGGATTCTTTGGCCTCTTTTATTTATTTTTCGTCCGGAGTCTCATCCCGACTTGTGGGGGAATCATAGTCTCCATCATCCTTTCCTCACTGGGACAATGCTCTAATAATGATAATCTTCACACTTTTATTTTCTTACAACTCAAGATTTACAACTCGATACTTAAGACAAGATATGACTCTATATGAATGCCTCCGGCGGTGTACGGGGATGTGCAATGATGCATGAGTGACATGTATGAAAGAATTATGAACGGTGGCTTTGCCACAAATACAATGTCAACTACATGATCATGCTAAGCAATATGACAACGATGAAGCGTGTCATAATAAACGGAACGGTGGAAAGTTGCATGGCAATATATCTCGGAATGGCTATGGAAATGCCATAATAGGTAGGTACGGTGGCTGTTTTGAGGAAGGTATATGGTGGGTTTATGGTACCGGCGAAAGTTGCGCGGTACTAGAGAGGCTAGCAAGGGTGGAAGGGTGAGAGTGCGTATAATCCATGGAGTCAACATTAGTCATAAAGAACTCATTTACTTATTGCAAAAATCTACAAGTTATCAAAGAAAAGTATTACGCGCATGCTCCTAGGGGGATAGATTGGTAGGAAAAAACCATCGCTTGTCCCCGACCGCCACTTATAAGGAAGACAATCAATAAATAAATCATGCTCTGACTTCATCACATAACGGTTCACCATACGTGCATGCTATGGGAATCACAAACTTCAACACAAGTATTTCTCAAATTCATAACCACTCAACTAGCATGACTCTAATATTACCATCCTCATATCTCAAAACAATCATCAAGTATCAAACTTCTCTTAGTATTCAACACACTCATAAGAGAATTTTATTATTCTTGAATACCTAGCATATTAGGATTTTAAGCAAATTACCATGCTATTTAACACTCTAAAAATAATCTAAGTGAAGCATGAGAGTTCATCTATTTCTTCAAAATAAAACTACCACCATGCTCTAAAAGATATAAGTGAAGCACTAGAGCAAATGACAAACTACTCCGAAAGATATAAGTGAAGATCAATGAGTAGTCGAATAATTGTGCAACTATGTGAAGACTCTCCCATTCAATTATTTCAGACCTTTATACTTTATTGAAACAGCAAGAAAAACTAAATAAAATGACATCTAAGAATAGCATACATCATGCGAAGAAGCAAAAACTTAGGATCAACCGATACTAACCGATAGTTTGTTGAAGAAGAAAGGTAGGGTGCCAACAAGCTCAAAATCTCAAAATCTTCATCCACACAAAACTCAACAAGGACTCGTGAGATAAGTTAGTATAAACCATTGAAAAAACCTTATCATACTCTACTATAGCAAATCACTAAAATTATTATTCAACATTGCATACTAAATGCCTCTGCATATTTAATAGTCCTATCCTCAAATAGAATCATTAAAGAAGCAAACATATGCAAACAATGCAAACATAACAGCAATCTGCCTAAACAGGATAGTCTGTTAAAGAATGCTGCAACATTCATACTTCCCTAATTCCAAAAATTATGAAAGAAAATTCCCACTGTAGTAAATTTATCAGAGCTTAATATGAAAAAGGTTTAAACATTTTATCACATTCTGACTTTTCTAGGGAATTATTGCAACAGCGGTAAACTTACTGTTTTCAAACAGCAACATGTATACTTGTAACATAGGCATAGTAAAGGCTATCAATGCCACTTTTATTGAAATAAAAGATGCAAAACATTGTTCTAAATAAGATCAATAAAATCTTAAAAAAATAAATTGACGCTCCAAGCAAAACACATATCATGTGGTAAATAAAAATATAGCTCCAAGTAAAGTTACCAATGAACGAAGACGAAAGAGGGGATGCCTTCCGGGGCATCCCCAAGCTTAGGCTCTTGGTTGTCCTTGAATATTACCTTGGGGTGCCTTGGTAATCCCCAATATTAGGCTCTTGCCACTCCTTATTCCATAGTCCATTGAATCTTTACCCAAAACTTGAAAACTTCACAACACAAAACTTAACAGAAAACTCGTAAGCTCCGTTAGTATAAGAAAATAAATCACCACTTCAAGGTAATGTAATGAACTCATTATTTATTTATATTGGTGTTAAACCTACTGTATTACAACTTCTCTATGGTTTATAAACTATTTTACTAGCCATATATTCATCAAAATAAGTAAACAACACATGAAAAACAGAATCTGTCAAAAACAGAACAGTCTGTAGTAATCTGGATCAAACGTATACTTCTGGAACTCATAAATTTCTCAAATAAATTTCTGGACCTGAGGAATTTATCTATTAATCATCTTCAAAAAGAATTAAATAAATAGAACTCTCCAATAAAAAATGGCATCAATTCTCGCGAGCACTAAAGTTTCTGTTTTTTACAGCATGATCACAAAGACTTCCCCCAAGTCTTCCCAAAGGTTCTACTTGGCACAAACACTAATTAAAAGCATAAAACCACATATAAACAGAGGCTAGATGAATTATTTATTACCAAACAGGAACAAAAATCATGGAATTAAAGTAAAATTGGGTTGCCTCCCAACAAGCGCTATCGTTTGACACCCCTAGCTAGGCATGATGATTTCAATGATGCTCACATAAAGGATAAGAATTGAAACATAAAGAGAGAATCATGAAGAATATGACTAGCACATTTAAGTCTAACATGCTTCCTATGCATAGGGATTTTGTGAGCAAACAACTTGTGGGAACAAGAATCAACTTGCATAGGAAGGTAAAACAAGCATAACTTCAAAACTTTAAGCACATAGAGAGGAAACTTGATATTATTGCAATTCCTACAAGCATATATTCCTCCCTCATAATAATTTTCAGTAGCATCATGAATTAATTCAACAATATAACCAGCACCTAAAGCATTCTTTTCATGATCTACAATCATAGAAAATTTACTACTCCCCACATAGGCAAATTTTGTTATCATGAATAATAGTGGGAGCAAACTCAACAAAATAACTATCATGTGATTGAAAATTAAGATCAAGATGACAAGTTTCATGGTTATCATTATTCTTTAAAGCATACGTGTCATCACAATGATCATCATAGACAGGAGGCATGCTTTCATCATAATAAATTTGCTCATCAAAACTTGGGGGACAAAAAATATCATCTTCATCAAACATAGCTTCCCCAAGCTTGTGGCTTTGCATATCATTAGCATCATGGATATTCAAGGAATTCATACTAACAACATTGAAATCATGCTCATCATTCAAATATTTAGTGCCAAACATTTTATAGATTTCTTCTTCTAGCACTTGAGCACAATTATCCTTTCCATCATACTCACGAAAGATATTAAAAAGGTGAAGCATATGAGACAAACTCAATTCCATTTTTTATAGTTTTCTTTTATAAACTAAACTAGTGATAAAACAAGAAACTAAAAGACTCGATTGCAAGATCTAAAGATATACCTTCAAGCACTCACCTCCCCGGCAACGGCGCCAGAAAAGAGCTTGATGTCTACTACACAACCTTCTTCTTGTAGACGTTGTTGGGCCTCCAAGTGTAGAGGTTTGTAGGATAGTAGCAAATTTCCCTCAAGTGGATGACCTAAGGTTTATCAATCCATAGGAGGTGTAGGATGAAGATGGTCTCTCTCAAGCAACCCTGCAACCAAATAACAAAGAGTCTTTTGTGTCCCCAACACACCCAATACAATGGTAAATTGAATAGGTGCACTAGTTCGGCGAAGAGATGGTGAAACAAGTGGTATATGGATAGTAGATAAAGGTATTTGTAATCTGAAATTATAAAAACAGCAAGGTAACTAATGATAAAAGTGAGCGTTAATGGTATTGCAATGATAGGAAATAAGGCCTAGGGTTCATACTTTCGCTAGTGTAAGTTCCCTCACCAATACTAACATAATTGGATCACATAAATATCCCTCAACATGCAACAAAGAGTCACTCCAAAGTCACTAATAGCGGAGAACGAACGAAGAGATTATAGTAGGGTACGAAACCACCTCAAAGTTATTCTTTCCAATCAATCCATTCGGCTATTCCTATAAGTGTCACAAACAGCCCTAGAGTTCGTACTAGAATAACACCTTAAGACACAAATCAACCAAAACCCTAATGTCACCTAGATACTCCAATGTCACCTCAAGTATCTGTGGGTATGATTATACGATATGCATCACACAATCTCATATTCATCTATTCAACCAACACATAGAACCTCAAAGAGTGCCCCAAAGTTTCTACCAGAGAATCACGACGAAAACGTGTGCCAACCCCTATGCATAGGTTCATGGGCGGAACCCGCAAGTTGATCACCAAAAAATACATCAAGTGAATCACATGATATCCCATTGTCACCACAGATATCCATGTCAAGACATACATCAAGTGTTCTCAAATCGGAGAGGGTTAGGGTTACACAAGGTCGGTTACAAAGGAGATATCCATATCCGTACTGCCTAGCTTGCCTTCCACGCCAAGTAGAGTCCCATCCGGACACGAGACGAAGTCTTCAATCTTGTATCTTCATAGTCTAACAGTCCGGCCAATGGAGATAATCCGGCTGTCCGGAAACCCCCTAATCCAGGACTCCCTCAGTAGCCCCCGAACCAGGCTTCAATGACGATGAGTCCGGCGTGCAGTATTGTCTTCGGCATTGCAAGGCGGGTTCCTCTTCAAATTCTGTGTACCTGTCGAAATAGTGTCCGGTCTCTTGTGAATGTTGCACTCCTTGGCTTCCATGCCCAATAATGGCCACTTTCCATGTGTCGAGCGAATGTGAAGAGCCAGGGTGTTTTCGCATTTACCCCCCTAGCTATGTAAATGAGCCACCTATTTAAAAAGACGAGGATTCAGATCCAAATCACACCATCCTCCCTTGGCGAGCCTTCATCGGAGCGCACCCGACAGAGATCCATTCCATCATGGCCGGTCAACGCAGCTCCTCCTCTCGCTCCCCTAGCTCCAAGCCTAGAGATTGGGAGAGATGTTCCATCCCGCACAACAAATTAGTGATGCTTCAGACCAAGGGATTTCTTCCCCCAGCGTACCTGGTCCCGGTTCGAGCCGGGCTTGCCACCTATAATGGCGGAGATCAAGCGGAGAGCCTTCCCAATCCCTCCAAGGGAGAGCGGGTATGCCTTGTCCCTTATTTGGTAAGAGGGCTCGGATTCCCAATTCATCCGTTTCTCCAGGGCCTCCTAGAGTTCTACGGCCTCCAGTTGCACAACCTTACGCCTGCCTCCATGCTTCATATCGTGGGATTCGTAGCCCTTTGCGAGTTGTTTTTGGGCTGTGAGGCTCATTTCGCTCTGTGGAAAAAGCTGTTCTGCCTTGTGCCCCGTTCTCAGAAGGGGTCGATATATCAAGTGGGCGGAGCCGAAGTGTGGCGTGTTGCCGGGACCGGATACCTGTCCGGAACCCCAAAGAAGACGTCCGAAGACTGGCCTTCAGAATGGTTTTATATAGAAGATGTCCCCCTCCCGGATCCTATTCGGATCGGCCTTCCTGAGTTCGACAATGACCCTTTGAAGAAGCGCCGGAGCTGGCGTCCACAGAGCTCCCTGGAGGAAGATGAGGGGACATTCTTTACCTAATGAGCCG
>NC_057809.1:559624801-559677307 GCF_018294505.1 Triticum aestivum | reverse complement strand
GGGGGGGGGGGTGGGGTGCAGCCGCTTCAGTATAGAGGCCACCCCATGTGGGATTTCAACGGGGAGGATGACACCACCCGCCACGGCCGCAAAGGGCCGGGATCGGCTGCTGATCTAATAAAGATCTTATCCACTTTGTACAAGGGAGAAGAGGAGGAATTCCTTCGTGTCAACCCGCAGGGCGGATTTTCTATGTACAATCCTCCAAGCTGGGTAAGCGGAGACTTTTTACCGCCTATCCATTTCGTATTCCCGTAGTTAAGTATTCATTCTAGCGATTTCATGGCAGGAGCTGCGCCAGGCTGTAAAGGAGATAAACAACCCTCCTCCACAACCCGAGGACCCTGGACGGTCCCTTGACCCGGCCTCCCAGGAGGATCCGGACATATCTGTGGAGCTGATCGATGGGGTATTTTACCAATCGAGTAATGACAACGCTTTGGTGGCCATTATGGCCGATTACCCTAGGGTAGTTCCAGCCTCACAGGTGACTGAGACCAAAGTCCCAGCACTTAAAAAAGGGATCCGTCCTTGCACTTTTTTGATTGCCGTATAATAGCCGTGTTTTGCAGGGGAGGTCCTCGGGGCAGAAGGCCGAGCCTGTGGCAACTAGCCAACAAGGGGCCGCGAGGCCAGGAGGGCTGAAAAGGCCCGCAGTCCGGATTGAGACACCGGCGCAGTGGTACGGTGCGCCGTCTTTATTGCAAGCCATTATTCTCAGAGGCATACTAACGCCCATGCCTTCTTTCAGGAAAAAGAGCGCTCGCCGGACTATACCCGGAGAGGCTACCAATCGCGCCTCCACCAGCCAGGCTCCAAGGCCGGATTCAGAGGCGGGGACGAATACGAGGCGTGCGCCAAGCGCTCCTCCGACGGAGGATGCGAACAAACTGTCCGCCACCAATTCCGAGGTGGGAAGTGCCATGAACCACAGGCATCACCGAACTGTTCTTCGTGACGCTTGTTTCTCCCAAGAGGCATTGGATGCCTTCAACTCGGGAGACGCGCACCTCCGTACCGCTCAAAATGGTCTAGCCAGAGCCACGGAGCAGTATGTAAAAGACATACGGGTGAGAAAATTTGATGATTATATATATCAATAGCCCCTGAGACTTGAAACAGTTAGGATGACTGATTTAAGGATCATTTGTTATGCAGGTTCTTATAGAAAAGAATACTCAACTGTCCCAGGAGCTGGGAGAGTGCAAAGCCCAACTTCAGGCCGCACTGGCCGCAGCAGGGGAGCCCAAAGAGACCCCCTCTGGTAACACATCCTTCAAATGATAAGTATCATATTAGAATGCGGCGTATATGCAGATCTGACGATAAAATTGCAGATGATGCTGGAGTAAATCCGGATAAGCAACAACTCATATGCCAGCTGAAGGCCGGTGAGAGCGTGCTTACGAGGGTGAGGCAGGAGAAGAATGATCTCCTAGATGCCAACACCAAGCTGGGCGTGGAACTGAAAGATGTTCGTGCCCAGCTGTCAGACTCTGTTAAGGAGAATCGGCGGCTTCGACGCAGCATATTTAGTAAGTGCTTGAACGAACTTTGAAAAAGAGTTTGGCGAGGTAGCTCGCTGACAGAGTTATGTCTGTAGGTATGCTAACAGGTCGTCCTGCCAAGGAAATGCCCGGTTCGACGGGTGACCTTCTTCCCGAGCTCGCACAGCTGCACGAACGAGTTCGGCAGGTGATGCAAGGCGTCGCCCAGGCCTTGTGGCCATCCGTCTCCATACCCGAAGGCCTAGGAGAGCTTGCAGAAAAGCTAAAGGGAGCGCGGCAGTGCTTCCGATTATGGAAGATATCGGCATGCCGTTAGGGCGCCAGGGAAGCCTGGGCGATGGTGAAGACACGGTACACGAAGGCTGACTCGAACCACATGGCCGAAGTCGGACCTGTGGGGCCCGATGGGAAGGAGATCCCTGTGAGCTTAGTGTACGGCCAAGTAGAATTGGCCGCAAAGTATTCCCAACAGGACTGTAGACTAGACAGCCTGTTGGATGGTATTGAAGAGGAATTCAACCAGTCAAATTGACTATGTAATTTTAAAGTGACATGTATAATGCCTTCTAGCCGGATTGTAGATCGTTTGTCGTGGCGGACCTTTTCGCTTCAACCTTGGGACCCGACAGTCCGGAGTGTATCTGAATACCCTCTCGGTTATGTAAGAACCGGGGCATGCATGGAGACCAGGCGTAGGGGTCATTAGTGCTTTATCAGACAAGTGCCCAACTAGTTATGTTATATTACATGGGTAGTAAGAAACATCTTCCAGGGAGAATAGTTCCGTTAAGGGTTCCTTTCCCTGGGTAAGCATGCCCTAAAGTGCATGTCTGGACTGCGACAAGAAGCGCAGAAAAAGCATCTGGGGGCAGATATGGATAATAAATAAAAGTCATCTTTTGTTCACCGACCGAATATTCCCTTAAGAACGCTAGCTTTCGGCTTCACCTAGGCTGAGGTACACGTCTGGCTGACCCGGCGGTAACAATCGCAGAGGTGCTCCCGTTATGCCCTAGCCGAATTAACGGGAACGTAGGGCATAAATACAAGAGCCAGGCAACCCAGCTTGGCCAAAACTTAAGTCATATCGATGCATATAATGGTGAAAAAAGGTACATGCGGAAGTATAACACATGTGTTGGGTGTGAGGCCGAGGTAAATATTTTAAGCTTCTGTGAAAGAAGCCCCCAGGTATGAAGAGTGCGGCTAGCGCATCTGTAATGTATGAGTGAGGCACAAGGTGACCCTTGAAGGCCTAGAGAAATAAAAGAAAGAAAGGGAAACAACACAGATGATGCATATGCAGAAAATGGACAAAGGGAGGGGACTAACATAAAGTCCGGTGCTAGGCGTAGAATCTTCGGAGCCTGGCTGCGTTCCATGGGTTCGGCTCGAGTCGACTAGTCGATGCATCCCGCAGTCGGTACGCTCCACTGGTCAGAACTTGGTCGCTAAAGAAGGGACTGAGGGAGTCCTGGATTAGGGGGTGTTCGGATAGCCGGACTATACCTTCAGCCGGACTCGTGGGCTATGAAGATACAAGATTGAAGACTTCATCCTGTGTCCGGGAGGGACCTTCCTTGGCGTGGAAGGCAAGCTTGGCGATACGGATATGCAGATCTCCTACCATTGTAATCGACTCTATATAAGCCTAACCCTATCCGGTGTCTATATAAACCGGAGGGTTTTAGTCCGTAAGACAAGATACACAACAGCAATCAAACCATAGGCTAGCTTCTAGGGTTTAGCCTCTCCGATCTTGTGGTAGATCTACTCTTGTACTACCCATATCATCAATATTAATCAAGCGGGACGCGGGGTTTTACCTCCATTGAGAGGGCCCGAACCTGGGTAAAACTTCGTGTCCCTTGCCTCCTGTTACCATCCGGCCTAGACGCATAGTTCGGGACCCCCTACCCGAGATCCGCCGGTTTTGACACCAACATTGGTGCTTTCATTGAGAGTTCCTCTATGTCGTCGCCATCAGGCTTGATGGCTCCTACGATCATCGATAGTGATGCGGTCCAGGGTGAAACTTGTCTCCCCGGACAGATCTCTGTCTTCGGCGGCTTTGCACTGCGGGCCAATTCACTTGGCTATCTGGAGCAGATCGAAATCTATGCCCCTGGCCGTCAGGTCAGATTTGGAAGTTTAAACTACAAGGCTGACATCCACAGGGACTTGATCTTCGGCGGATTCGAGCCACTGCCGAGCGCGCCGCGCTGCCACGACGAGCATGATCTAGCTCTGCCGCCTAACAGTGCCCTGAAGGCCGCACCCGCATCGGCTTCGACCCTTAATTCAGAGCCAACTGCGCCAATCGAGGATGGGTGGTTGGACGCTGCCTCGGGGGTTGCGATCCTAATGGCGATCGAGCCGAACACCAGCCCCACACTCCGCGAGACTCGTGATTCCAAGGAGTCGGACTCCTCTCCGGACTCCGAACCCTCCGCGCCCCTGCCGATCGAATCTGATTAGGCACCGATCATGGAGTTTACTGCCGCGGACATCTTTAAGCACTCGCCTTTCGGTGATATTCTAAAGACACTAAAGTCTCTCTCGTTATCAGGAGAGCCCTGGCCAGACTACGGTCAGCAAGGTTGGGATTCAGACGATGAAGAAATTCAAAGCCCATCCGCCACCCACTTTGTAGCAACTGTCGACGACTTAACTGACATGCTTGACTTCGACTCCGAAGACATCGACGGTATGGACGCCGATGAAGGAGATGATGAAGAACCAGCGCCTATTGGGCCCTGGAACGCCACCTCGTCATATGACGTATACATGGTGGACGCACCAAAAGATGACGACGAGGAGCGGGAGGACGCACCGAAGGTTTGTTCCCTCGAAAAGCAGTCAAAGCGGCGACACAAGCGCTGCCCCAAATCCTGGCTCGACAGAAATAGCGATCACACAGACCCAGCGCTGGAGCAGGGCAAACCGCTGCCGGACAACGGCAATCTGGATAATTAAACCGAACAAACAAATCCTATCAAGGATAATGGTCCGGACGACGTAACGCCGGACAGGCACCCAGAGCAGTAGACTGCCCATAAAAGGCTTGTCGCCACCGCAAGGAGTCTGAAAAAGCAGAAGAAAAGGCTCAAGGCTGCGCAAGACACACTCCACATCAGATGGAGCAAAATACTCAACACCGCAGCGGGGTACAGCGACAACCGCCCCTCCAAGAGCTATCCAAAGCGGAAGCTGCAACCCGAATTCGATGAGGGGGCCTCAGACCCCCCACAACCAAATATCAAAGCAGCCACTTGGTCGGATAGACGACCCCTCTACCAACACAGAGCGGCATACAACGCCGCTCACAATACAATACGCGACCCATGCGAGGGCTCGCACCCAAAGGACGGCGCATCAAGATCCATCTATGGACCACGCAAGCGCGCCCCAGCATACAATGCAACACAACAAACATCCGAACAACGCGGTACACCCAGCTACAGGGGTGCCGCACACCCCCTATGTTTCACCGATGAGGTGCTGGACCATGAATTTCCAGAAGGATTCAAGCCCGTAAACATAGAGGCATACGACAGAACAACAGACCCTGGGGTCTAGATTGAGGACTATATCCTTCACATTCATATGGCTCGAGGAGATGATCTCCACGCCATCAAGTACTTACCCCTCAAGCTCAAAGGGCCAGCTCGTCACTGGCTCAAAGGCCTCCCCGAAAGCTCCATTGGAAATTGGGAAGAGCTCGAAGACGCCTTTCGGGCCAATTTTCAAGGGACTTATGTCCGACCTCCGGATGCGGACGATTTGAGTCATATAACTCAACAGCCCGGAGAGTCAGCCCAAAAGCTTTGGAACAGGTTTCTTACTAAAAAGAACCAGATTGTCGACTGTCCGGACGCCGAAGCCTTGGCAGCTTTCAAGCATAGCGTCCGGGACGAATGGCTCGCCAGACACCTCGGCCAAAATAAGCCGAGAATGATGGCCGCATTAACAAACCTCATGACCCGCTTTTGCATGGGTGAGGACAGCTGGCTAGCCAGATGCAGCACCAGCGACCCCAGTACATCTGAAGTTAGAGATGGAAATGGGAAATCACGGTGCAACAGCAATAACAAATGCCGGATTAAAGAAGACAGCACGAAGGGCACGACAGTAAATGCCGGATTCAAAAGCTCTCGGCCAGGTAAAAAGCCGCCCCCTAAAGCCACCAGGGATGAACTGTCCAGCCTCAACAAAATTCTGGACCAAGTATGGCAGATCCATAGTACCCCTGGTAAACCCGCTAATCATACCCATAGAGAATGTTGGGTCTTCAAGCAGTCCGGCAAGCTCAGCGCCGTACACAAGGGGGAGGATACACCAAGTGAAGACGAGGACGAGCCCCCCAAGCAAGACACGGGGGAACAAAAGAAATTTCCACCAGAAGTCAAAACAGTAAATGTGTTACACATGATCAAGGGAAAAAACAACGCGGCACTCCCAGGAAAATATACCCAAGTGCCTGTCATCGTGAAGTCCTGCCACTGGTCGTCTCAACCGATCACTTTCGACCATCGCAATTGCTCAGCAAGTATCCGACACGCAGGATGGGCTGCCCTGGTATTAGACCCAGTAATTGGCGGATATCACTTCAAACGAGTCTTGATGGACGGCGGCAGTAGCCTAAACCTAATATATCAGGATACAATCCGTGGAATGGGGTTAGACCCAACACAAATTCGCCATAGCAATACTACCTTTAAAAGAGTAACGCCAGGCCCAGGGGCTCGTTGTACGGGCTCCCTCTTACTACAAGTTATATTCGGCTCCCCCAGTAACTTCCGTCGCGAGCATTTAACTTTCCACATCGCTCCGTTTCAAAGTGGCTATCAAGCACTGCTCGGACACGAAGCTTTCGCTCGCTTTAATGCAATACCACACTACGCCTCCCTCACACTCAAGATGCCCGGTCCACGTGGCAACATTACAGTGCACGGAAATATCAAGCGATCTCTGTGCGCCGAAGAGAGTGCGGCTGCCTTGGCAGCCGCACACTAAAGGCACCCAGACCAGTGAAAGCATCCAAATAGGTTATCAAGACCTCAGAAACAACTAATCGAGTCCGGCGCCGCTATTTATACCGAATAAGTGGTCACACCCCTATTTGTCAATACAAGGGGCTCAACGCGCCCAGACAAGTGGCAATTTCTTATCATCTTGAATTATACATGGTTTCTTTAAAAACTATCTTTTTGCACGACAACTTTTTCACTCAAATTCCTCTCTTTTACAGACGATCACCGTGCTACACCCGTCCAGGATATGGCACAACAGAGACACAGACGCAGACGTGCAGCAGGGACCCGCTCCATGGATTCTTTTTAGATTAAGACCCTGCGTAAACCTTTTTTATTGTCTCTTGTTGACACATATCCACTGTTGAGAAGGATGCTGACGTCTTGGCATGTGGCCATGCCAGAACAATGCACGTACCTGGACACAAGGGGCTTAATACAAAGGCCATTATTCAGGCCCGGTTTATACCACCAAGACCAAATACCTTAGGGAGTGTTCGGCGTCGCGAGTTTGACCCTATATGCATCAGCTCTGAATCATTGTCTTTGGTCAAATGTTGGGTTTTCCCGGCTCCTGTGTTTTGGTGCCTTACGTTCCGCTTTACCGGCTAAGGTAGCACCAGGAGAACTACTGCGATTGTGCCCTGGTTCATCCGGACGAGCACCTCAGTAGAGAAAGCCGAAAACTGACTGTCATGATATAGCGTGAGACTGGTCAACCACTCAATGACCTGTTGGAATGATAGAATTCCTCCGCCTTAACGAAGGGCCTCTTTTCGGCCAGGCATGTACGCACCCCGGGATCGGGAGAGTGCGGAGCCACCAGGGGCTATCTAGTAGCCCCACTGTCAAACTCCTATGGCTAAGTGAAAGTGCTAAAGCATTATAGTCCGGTTGCCTCACTCGCTCCGCTATCACCTCCTTAATAGGACCAAGATGTTGGGTTAAGTGTGAACGCGTGTTTTTGCGAGAACCTCTGCATTATATGCATGGGGGTTGAAGCCGATGGCTGCAATCTTTCAGGTTATACACATGTATACATAAACGGCCGCCTAGGAGGCATCATATTACTTTCAGGCAAAAGTATAAAAATAGCCTTATAAAACTTTATAAAAGCATTTTCGCTTACAATAAGATTACATATCACTCAAACATAATATTTTTTGAGCACTGGGTCTCTATCAAACGAGCACCCTCAAGAACTTCTTCAAAGTAGTGCTCAGCAGCCATTCGGCCTATTGCCGAACCCCGCGCTGCAACAGTGGTGGCATCCATTTCCACCCAGCATGCTTTAACACGGGCAAAGGCCATCCATGAGCCCTCTATGCAAGCCGACTTCTTCATCACATTGATGGGCGACACCACGTCAAGGAACTGATGCACTACGCTGAAATAGCTGTTCGGTTTCGGCCTTTCCGGCCATAGCTGATCCACAACAGACCTCATGGCACGCCCAGACAACCTATTCAGTTTGGCCCATTCGGCTAATTGGCCAGTCAATGAAAGTGGACGCTCAAGAGAATGGAATTGTGTCCAAAACAGCTGGTCCACTTCACGGTCCGTTTGACCCTGGAAGTACTTGACCGCATCGGTAGCGCTCACCGCCAAATCCATATACACATCCTCTGAACTCCACAGCCGATCCAGAGGGGCATACCGTGGATCTCTGAACTTCCTCCGCAACATAAATGATTTCCCAGATACAATATCCCCGGCTTCTCGCAACTCCTCCTTCTTGGCCCTCATAGCAGAGCGGAGGTCCTTTTTCGTCGCAGCAGCCTTCTCAAGGTCCGATGCCTTCGCTTGGTTTTCCTTTTCAAGAACCCGACAATGGTCGGTGGAGGCTTTTAATTCTATGGCCATCTTGGCCATCTTGTCTTGGCTCTCGCCATGCGTGGCCTTCTCGGCTTGCAACTCTTCGGCCGCCTTCAAAGCAGCCGCATTACCCAACCTCGCTTGTTCCTTGGCTCGGGCAAGTTCTGCCCGCAAGGCTTCAATAGTGGCAGCTCCATCTGCGGTCCCAACATATTAGAGATGCTGGCATCATGCTGCTCTTCCTATGTGGCATTTACCAGATAATGACACTTACCCTGTGCCTCGTGAAGCCTTTTGTTAACAAGCTCAATGTCGGCGTCTGCCGCATCTAACTGCCGTTTTAAATAGGCAAACTTGCTAGTCCGGCTAGCCACCAGAGCTTCCATCACCTGCACATAGAGGCAGTATGATTATTACCTGGGAATATGATCCTCTGTTCGTCGTCATTTCCGACGACCACCAGAGTCTTAGGGGCTACTATCTACACATGGCACACCTAGCATGTGCAGGACTATTCTACATTATTTTACGTACCTCAAAGCCTGTCAGCAGACTCATACAAGCTTTATGCAATCCGCTTTCGGCGGACAAGATTCTCTCCATCACTGTATTCATCAGCATACAGTGTTCATCTGAGATGGCCGCTCGCTCCACTAACTCCCTCAGAACATCCGATCGCGCACCAGATGGTGCCGGACTCTTTTGTCTGTTCTCTTTGGGAGCCGGACACTGGGAGCTTCGGGGGTCAATGGGATTATCTTCTGGCCTCATCGGATTCGGAGAGGCCCTCCGCGACGACACTTCGGGGTCGCCCGCTTCTAGAGCGGAGGAGTCCGAAGGAGGCGTTTAGCTCTCCATCATCTCTGGAAGAAGATCCCCTGAAGATGAACTCATTTGAGAGGGGCTAAGGCCCAAACTGCAAAGATTTATGCGGTGGTTATTTTCTCAGAAGAAAAAGATGGCATACCTGTACTATTAAAGTATTTCGGGTCACTTACGACTCGCTGCAGGATTGATCCCCCCACGGACTTAGTGCGACAAAAGCACCCCCCGAGGTAGGACCCTCCATGGGAGACTTCTTCTCCCATTTGGAAGCTTCGGCTTCCGAATCCCCGGGCGCAGTCCTTTTCCTCCTCCGGTCGTCTTCCTTCATGGAGACGCTCGCTCCCTCGGTTAGAATGGGCAGCATTGGGGCCCGCGTCCGCCCGTATTATCCTCCCCGGTATCTTCCTTCAAGGGCTCCGGGCAGGGTGCGACCTGGAGCATCTTTTCCAGTACCGGATTTTCCAAACCCTCAGGGAGGGGGGCCGAACACCGAATCAACTTCGCCTTTGTTAGCCAGTCCTGGTCAAAAAGCGAACTCTCAGAGATAACTTCATAACAAATGAAAGGTAGTATGTTCGGCCGGAAGATTCCTTACCTGTTCGGCGGCGCGGTTACTGCTCAGGCCCACATCCTCGGTGGTTTCCGTACACTCTACCTGAGGTCCGAAGAATGACTTGTACATCTCCTCGTGCGTCAGGCCGAGGAAATTTTGGATGACACGCAATCCTTCGGGATTGAACTCCCACACGCGAAGGGGCCGGCGTTTGCAAGGCTGGACTTGACGAACCAGCATAACCTGTATTACCGCAACCAAACTGAAATCTCCATTGAAGAGATCTCGAATGTGGCTTTGTAGTATAGGCACGTCCTTGGCTGGACCCCAGCTCAGACCTCTGCTGATCCATGACATCAGTTGTGGTGGAGGGCCCGAGCAGAAAACAGGGGCGGCCGCCCACTTGGCACTTCTAGGAGCCGTGATGTAGAACCACTCTTGTTGCCACAATTCAGACACCTCTGCTATGGAACCTTTGGGCCACGGAGCTCCCGTAATCTTGCGTATTGAGGCACCTCCACATGCCGCATGTTGCCCCTCGATCATCTTCGGCTTTACTTCAAAGGTCTTGAGCCAGAGGCCAAAGTGAGGGGTAACCCGGAGGAAGGCCTTGCACACGACAATGAATGTCATGATATGAAGAAAGGAGTCCGGAGCTAGATCATGGAAGTCTAGCCCGTAATAAAACATCAAACCCCTGACGAAAGGATCCAGAGCAAGGCCTAGACCTCGGAGGAAGTGGGAAACGAACATGAAGTTTTCATTGGGTTCGGGGGTGGGGACGGCCTGCCCTCGGGGAGGCAGCCGATGCAAGATCTCGGCGGTCAGATATCTGGCCTCCCTCAACATTTTGATGTCTCCCTCCATGATGGAGGAAGGCACCCATCAGCCTTGAAGGCTAGATGCAGACATGACTGAAGGTTCGGAGCACCTAACCTGAACATTGGGCATTTGAGCTTGAGGTGGGGGAAGGATTCGATTGAGCACAGGAGGGAAAAATAAAAGCCTTCTCCCTTTATAAAGAGGGAGAATATCAAGCGTCCTCTTCGTGTCCGTTTGGACTTGCCTATAATCCAGGAGTCCTAGAAGCGGTTGGGTTACCCACGCCCATATTGATGAGAATCCCGGAATAAGGGGACACGATCTCTACTTTAACAAGACGTGCCAAGGAAACCGCCTCGCATGACGCGCTGAGGTGGGATAATGAAACGACTCGGATAAAGGCTTGGCCGTGGGGTGTCACACTACGGAATACGTCAGCAGATTAGATTTGTGTAAATATTATTCTCTCTATGGAAATATGTGGAAACTTATTTTGTAGAGCCGGACACTATCTTTGTGTTCAAAATCTTCTATGAAGTAATTGGAGGAGGAACCCGCCTTGCAATGCCGAAGACAATCTGCGCGCCAGACTCGTCGTCATTGAAGCCTGGTTTAGGGGCTACTGAGGGAGTCCTGGATTAGGGGGTGTTCGGATAGCCGGACTATACCTTCAGCCGGACTCCTGGGCTATGAAGATACAAGATTGAAGACTTTGTCCCGTGTCCGGGAGGGACCTTCCTTGGCGTGGAAGGCAAGCTTGGCGATACGGATATGCAGATCTCCTACCATTGTAACCGACTCTATGTAACCCTAACCCTATCCGGTGTCTATATAAACCGGAGGGTTTTAGTCCGTAAGACAAGATACACAACAACAATCAAACCATAGGCTAGCTTCTAGGGTTTAGCCTCTCCGATCTTGTGGTAGATCTACTCTTGTACTACCCATATCATCAATATTAATCAAGCAGGATGTGGGGTTTTACCTCCATCGAGAGGGCCCGAACCTGGGTAAAACTTCGTTTCCCTTGCCTCCTGTTACCATCCGGCCTAGACGCACAGTTCGGGACCCCCTACCCGAGATCCGCTGGTTTTGACACCGACAGGGACCTTCCCATTTGGGCCCGAGCTTGTTCTTTTTCTTATCCGGCAGCCGTGGAACTAGTTCGCCAACGTTATAAGTTTTGGCCCGTACTTCTCTGCTTTGGTATCTGTGAGCCTGTTGATGGTAAAATGCGGAACGGGCTTTGGCTACGTCGCGCTCTTCCTCCAAGGTGTCCAGACTATCCTGCCGATTGAGCTCGGCTTATCTTTCTTCGTACATGCGCACTCGAGGTGAGTCATGAATTATGTCATAAGGCAGGACTGCCTATGCGCCATACACCATAAAAAACGGTGTATATCCGCTACTATGATTCGGCATGGTCCGCAGCCCCCAGAGTATGGAGTCGAGCTCCTCTACCCAGTGTGTGTTAGACTCCGTTAAGGAGCGCACTAATCTGGGTTTAATGCCGCTCATTATAAGGCCGTTTGCTCGTTCGACTTGACCGTTGGTTTGTGGGTGATAGACTGAAGCATAATTGAGCTTGATGCCCATTTTGCTGCACCAGAGTTTTACCTCGTCGGCCGTGAAGTTCGTGCCATTATCAGTGATGATGCTGTGGGGGACGCCGTAACGGTGTACAACCCCGGATATGAAATCTATCACCGGTCTGAATTCGGCTGTTTTAACCGGTTTAGCCTCTATCCATTTGGTGAATTTATCCACCATGACCAATAAGTATGTTTTCTTGTGGGTTCCCCCTTTAAGGGGTCTAACCATGTCAAGCCCCCAGACCGCGAAGGGCCATGTAATGGGGATTGTTTGGAGGGCGGTGGGTGGCATGTGGCTTTGATTTGCAAAGAGCTGGTAACCGGCGCAACGTTGGACCAAGTCCTGTGCATCTTCCCGGGCCGTTGGCCAATAGAATCCTGTACGTAAGGCCTTTCTTACAAGAGCCCGGGCTGCGGCGTGATGACCGCCGAGTCCGGCGTGAATTTCTGCCAGAAGGTTCCGCCCTTCCTCTTCGGAGATGCACCTTTGAAGGACTTCGGTAGCGCTTTTTTTGTACAATTCTCCCTCATGGACCCTGTAGGCCTTGGATCGCTGCACTATGCAGCGTGCCTCATTTTGGTCCTCCGGAAGTTCCTATCTAGTTAGGTAGGCCAGGAATGGTTCTGTCCACGGGGCAATAATGGCCATTATTTTGTGGGCTGATTGTGTTATTTCGATGGCGGAGCCTCCGATTGTGTTAGAGAGTTCGGTATCGGGTATTTTGGCCGAGTCCGGACTGTTGTTACCGGTGTACCTTTCCCATGCTACGAAAGGCTTGAAAAGCCTTTCCAGAAATATGTTGGGAGGGACCGTGTCGCGTTTAGCACCGATGCGGGCGAGGATATCCGCCGCCTGATTGTTTTCCCGAGCCACATGGTGAAATTCGAGCCCCTTGAACCGAGCTGACATTTTTAGGACGGCATTGCGATAAGCTGCCATTTTTGGATCCTTGGCATCAAAGTCTCCATTTATTTGGGATATCGTGAGGTTCGAATCCCCGCGCACCTCTGGGCGTTGAATGCCCATGGATACTGCCATTCGGAGACCATGTAGAAGGGCCTCATATTCGGCTACATTGTTGGAGTCCGTATACATTATCTGTAATATGTATTGGACGGTGTCTCCTGTTGGGGACGTCAAAATGACGCCAGCCCCCAGACCAGCCAACATTTTGGAGCCGTCGAAGTGCATGATCCAGTTTGAATATGTGTCGTACTCTTTAGGGAGTTCGGCTTCCGTCCATTCAGCGACGAAGTCAGCCAAAACTTGCGACTTAATAGCTCGCCATGGCTTGTAAGTTATGTCGAATGGGAGGAGCTCAATGGCCCATTTGGCAATTCGGGCCATCGCGTCGCGGTTGTTTATAATATCGTTAAGTGGTACTTCCAAGGCTACCGTTATTGAACACTCTTGAAAGTAGTGTCGCGGCTTCCGGGATGCCATAAATACCGCGTACACTATCTATTGATAATGCGGGTACCGTGATTTGCATGGAGTAAGGACAGTGGACACATAGTAAACCGGCTTTTGAAGGGGGAATTTGTGTCCGTCCACCTCTCGTTCGACGACGAGCACTGCGCTTATAACTTGATGAGTTGTCGCAATGTATAATAGCATTGGTTCGCCAATGTTGGCGCGGCCAGGATTGGGTTTGTTGCCAATATGGCTTTTATTTCCTTGAGTCCGGCCGTGGCGGCATCCGTCCACTCGAAGTGTTCGGTGCGCCGGAGGAGGCGATAAAGGGGTAATGCCTTTTCGCCCAAGCGGGAGATAAAGCGGCTTAGAGCCGCCATGCATCTAGTCAATTTTTGTATTTGTTTGAGGTCTGTTGGGGTAGCCAACTGTGATAACGCTCGGATTTTGGATGGATTAGCTTCAATACCTCTACTGGAGACAATGAATCCCAGGAGCTTTCCGGCTGGTACGCCGAAAATGCATTTTTCCGAATTGAGCTTGATGTCATATGTTCGGAGGTTGTTGAATGTGAGCCTCAAGTCGTTTACTAGAGTTTCGACATGCTTGGTTTAAACGACCACGTCATCTATGTATGCCTCCATTGTTTTGCCGATCCGGTTTGCCAAACATGTTTGAATCATGCGCTGATATGTTGCATCGGCGTTTTTGAGCCCGAAGGGCATTGTGTTGAAGCAGAATGGGCCGTATGGTGTGATGAATGCCGTTGCGGCTTGGTATGGCTCTGCCATTTTAATTTGATGGTAGCCGGAGTATGCATCGAGGAAACACAATGAATCATGTCCTACGGTAGCATCGATGATTTGATCGATGTGGGGGAGGGGGAAGGGATCCTTTGGGCAGGCCTTGTTAAGGTCCTTAAAATCGACGCACAAACGCCAGGATTTGTCCTTCTTTGGTACCATCACCAGGTTTGCTAGCCAATCCGGATGTTTTATGTCTCTGATGAATCCGGCCTCCAATAGCTTGGCTAGTTCTTATCCCATGGTTTGTCTCTTAGGTTCGGAGAAACGTCGAAGAGCCTGCTTGACTGGCTTGAATCCTTTTAGGATATTTAGGCTATGCTCAGCCAGCCTGCGTGGGATTCCTGGCATGTCTGAAGGGTGCCAGGCAAAAATGTCCTAGTTCTCGCGTAGGAACTCTCGCAGTGCGGCGTCGACATCAGGGTTTAATTGTGCCCCAATGGAAGTTGTTTTTGTAGGGTCCGTTGGATGGACTTGGAATTTGACTATTTCATCCACCGGTTTAAAGGAGGTGGACTTGGATCTTTTATCGAGTATCACGTCGTCCCTATTCACCATGGAGCGCAGCGCAGTTAGTTCCTCGGCTGCTAGGGCTTCAGATAGTGCCTCAAGGGACAGTGCAGCTGTCTTATTTTCGGCGCGGAGTGCTATGTCCGGATCACTAGCAAGAGTGATGATTCCGTTGGGCCCGGGCATTTTGAGCTTCATGTACCCGTAATGGGGTATGGCTTGGAAGATTGTAAACACCTCCTGCCCTAATAGAGTGTGGTATCCGCTGCTGAACGGGGCCACTTGGAATGTAATTTCTTCGGACCTGTAATTATCCGGCGTGCCGAATACCACGTCTAGTGTGATTTTTACAGCACAACGTGCTTCCCGACTGGGGATGATTCCTCTAAAGGTTGTGCTACTTTGCTCAATGCGGCTCCAGTCTATTTCCATCTTTTGAAGAGTTTCCTCATAGATGAGGTTTAATCCGCTGCCGCCGTCCATGAGTACCTTGGTGAGTCGAAAGCCGTCCACGATTGGACTGAGGACCAGTGCGGCTGGTGCTCGGGCTGTTCGTAATTTAGGTTCGTCAATGGCATTGAAGGTAATAGCCGTGTCACTCCAAGGATTTATTTCTGCTATGTGGCAGATTTCGGCCATGCTGCGGAGTGTTCGCTTGCGTCTATTATTTGATGTGAAGGTCTCAAAGACCGTTAACATCGTATTGTTGTCCAGGAGATGGTGCTCTGTGGTCTTTGGGAGGAGTAGATCCTCGCCACTTTTGGCCACCTACCGGAGTATCTAACATGCTCTAAGGCTGTGCGTTGGTATTCCGTCTGTTGTACTATGAATTTTGCAGGGTTCGTTGAGCCATCCCTCCAGTACGGTTCCTTGCCCCATAGAGGGTTTTTGCTTTTTGGTAGTTAACCCAGGTGTATTGTGATAATGCACCCTTTTATTTCGGACTGGGTTTGTATTCTGGGCCGTATTATCCCAAAATTTTATTTCGGTTTTCCAGGCGCTTTCCATCGCACAGTACTTTCGTACTATGGACACCAAGTCGGCAAAGCGTGTAATTTCACGACGACTTATGGCGTTGAGGATTCCCTTGTCCGTGCAATTATTGCAGAAGAATTAAATTGCGTCTTCCTCGCGGTAGTCCTTTATCCTATTCATGACCAGGAGGAATCTGGCCCAGTAATGGTGTACTGTTTCTTTGGGCTCTTGCCTAATTTGGGATAGATCGCGTATGTTTGGGTGGGTGGGTGGAATTGAATCCGAATCCTCACCCAATCTGAGACTCAGGGGCCAAGGAGTTTCCGAACTCGGAAGTTTGGATTCTTGGATGTTTTCCGATAAATCTAGCCCGCTGCCTGATTTTAGGTTCAGGCCTTGAGTGATGTCCTCCCCTCCGTGGGTATCCGGCTTGGAGGGATCAGGAATCCGGACATAGCTAGTTCTTAAGATAGATGAAGGGTTGCCGCATTGTTCCTCCACCACTGCAACGTGATGGGTGACCTGGGGAGAGTTGATCTCTCTCAGATAGGGTTTAGGCCCAATCTGATCGTAGTCTGTAGTGACTCACAAGGCGGCGATGCGATCCAAGAGCTCGTTCACGGAAGAGAGCTCCATTGGATCTAACTACTCGGTGAGTTCCGAGTTGATGTGAAGATTGCTTTCGAAAACCCAAGAAGTCATCGTCGTCGGTGCAGCGGCCGAACAGGCGGTCATAAGAAAACCACCTAGCCGGAGAGTTTGGCCGATAGCCAAAGCTCCCTCAGCAATAGTGCCGTCTTTAAAGACGGGATGAGACATCCTTCCTGGTGGCGACGGCACAGCAGAACTCTCAATGAAAGCACCAATGTCGGTGTCAAAACCGGCGGATCTCGGGTAGGGGGTCCCAAACTGTGTGTCTAGGCCAGATGGTAACATGAGGCAGGGGACACGATGTTTTACCCAGGTTCGGGACCTCTTGATGGAGGTAAAACCCTACGTCCTGCTTGATTAATATTGATGATATGGGTAGTACAAGAGTAGATCTACCACGAGATCAGAGAGGCTAAACCCTAGAAGCTAGCCTATGGTATGATTGTTTGTTATGGTTGTTGTCCTACGGACTAAAACCCTTCGGTTTATATAGACACCGGAGAGGGTTAGGGTTAGACAAGGTCGGTTACAAAGGAGGAGATATCCATATCCGTACTGCCTAGCGTGCCTTCCACGCCAAGTAGAGTCCCATCCGGACACGAGACGAAGTCTTCAATCTTGTATCTTCATAGTCTAACAGTCCGGCCAATGGAGATAATCCGGCTGTCCGGAGACCCCCTAATCCAGGACTCCCTCACTCGCGATACATCAAGATCGTGCCAAATCAAGAACACGAGAGAGAGAGAGAGAGAGAGAGATCAAACACATAGCTACTGGTACATACCCTCAGCCCCGAGGGAGAACTACTCCCTCCTCGTCATGGAGAGCACCAGGATGATGAAGATGGCCACCGGAGAGGGATTGCCCCCTCTGGCAGGGTGCCGGAACGGGTCTAGATTAGCTTTCGGTGGCTATGGCTTCTGGCGGCGGAACTCCTGATCTATTGTGCTCACGGATATTTTTAGGGTATATGGAGATATATAGGTGGAAGAAGTACGTCAGGGGGGCCACGAGGGGCTCACGAGGGTGGAGGGCGCGCCCAGGGGGTGGGCGCGCCCCCTGCCTCGTGACCTCCTCACAGATCCCCCGACATGCACTCCAAGTCTTCTGGGCTTATTTCCTTCCAAAAATGAGTTCCGTGAAGTTTCAGGTCAATTGGACTCCGTTTGATTTTTCTTTTCTTCGAAACCCTAAAACAGGGTAAAAACAGAAACTGGCACCGGGCTCTGGGTTAATAGGGTAGTCCCGAAAATGATATAAAAGTGTATAATAAAGCCCATAAACATTCAAAACAGTAGATAATATAGCATGGAGCAATCAAAAATTATAGATACGTTGGAGATGTATCACATAACCACAAGCAAATTAAACCAATCATAGCAATTCACCAATTATCGATAGGACAACGAAAATCTACTCAGACATCATAGGATGGCAACACATCATTGGATAATAATATGAAGCATAAAGCACCATGTTCAAGTAGAGGGTACAGTGGGTTGCGGGAGAGTCGACCGCTATAGATAGATGGGGAAGGTGATGAAGATGTTGGTGAAGATGACGGAGGTGTTGGTGTAGATCGCCGTTACACGATGATGGCCCCGGCGGCGTTGCGGCGCCATCGGAAGAGAGGGGGAGAGGGCGCCCCTTCTTCTTCTTCCTTGACCTTCTCCCTAGATGGGAGAAGGGTTTCCCCTCTGGTCCATGGCCTCCATGGCGGCGGAGGGGCGAGAGCCCCTCCAAGATTGGATCTGTCTCTCTGTCTCTCTCTGTTTCTGCGTTCCAGATTCCGCCCTTTTACCGTTTCTTATATTCCCGGAGATCCATAACTCTGATTGGGCTAAAATTTGGACACGGTTTTTATCCGGATATTAGATTTCTTGCGGAGATAGAAGGGCATCAACTTCCTTACGGGGTGTCCACGAGGGCCCAGGGTGCGCCCCCTGCCTCGTGGCCCCCTTGGGCATCGTCTCGCGTTGATTTTCTTCCCAAAAATCACATATATTACGAAAAAAATCTCTGTTAGTTTTTATCCCGTTTGGACTCCGTTTGATATGGATTTACTGCAAAACAAAAAACATGCAACAAATAGGAATTGGCGCTGGGAACTGGATCAATATGTTAGTCCCAAAATAGTATAAAAAATTGCCAAAAGTATATGAAAGTTGTAGAATATTGGCATGGAACAATCAAAAATTATAGATACGACGGAGACGTATCAGCGAGGGAGGACTACGCCCGCAAGCAGGTACTCCGCCAGCATCAGGCATACGCGGAGCTCCAGGCCCGACGCCGTAGACGCGAGGACGGTGGCGTCATCGTCCTTGACAGCGACGAGGAGGGCAAGGTGATGTCGCTTGAAGCTACGTCGGTATTTCCCCAAAGAGGAAGGGATGATGCAGCACAGTGGTGGTAGGTATTTCCCTCATTTATGAAACCAAGGTTATCGAACCAGTAGGAAAACGAAGCAACACAACGTAAATAACACCTGCACACAAATAACAAATACTCGCAACCCGACTTGTAAAAGGGGTTGTCAATCCCTTTAGGGTAACGGCGCCAGAAATTGGCAAGCGGACGTGAGAGAGTTGTAAATATTGATAGATTGAACGCCAAATAAAATAAATTGCAGCAAGGTATTTTTTTAGTAGATATGAAAATAAAAGGCAAATAAAATAGATCGCGAAGGCAAATAATATGAGAAAGAGACCTGGGGACCGTAGGTTTCACTAGTGGCTTCTCTCGCGAAAAATAGCAAACGGTGGGTAAACAAATTACTGTTGGGCAATCGATGGAACATCAAATACTCATGACGATATCCAGGCAATGATCATTATATAAGTATCACATCCAAGATTACTAGACAGACTCATGCCTGCATCTACTACTATTACTCCACACATCGACCGCTATCTAGCATGCATCTAGTGTATTAAGTTCATGGAGAAACGGAGTAATGCAATAAGAATGATGACATGATGTAGACAAGATCTATCTATGTAGAGATCGACCCCATCCTTTTATCCTTAGTAGCAACGATACATACGCGTCGGTTCCCCTTCTGTCACTGGGATCAAGCACCGTAAGATCAAACCCACTACAAAGCACCTCTTCCCATTGCAACATAAATAGATCAAGTAGGCCAAACAAAACCCAAATATCAGAGAAGAAATACGAGGCTATAAGCAATAATGCATATAAGAGATCAAGGAAACTCAAATAACTTTCATGGATATAAAAAGATAGATCTGATCATAAACTCAAAGTTCATCCGATCCCAACAAACACACCGCAAAAAGAGTTACATCATATGGATCTTCAAGAGACCACTGTATTGAGAATCAAATGAGAGAGAGGAAGCCATCTAGCTACTAACTACGGACCCAAAGGTCTACAAAGAACTACTCACGCATCATCGGATTAGCACCAATGGAAGTGGTGAACCCCTCTGTTCTGGTGTCTAGATTGGATCTGGTGGTTCTGGACTCTGCGGCGGCTGGAATTGATTTTTGTTGAGTCCCCTAGGGTTTCTGGAATATTGGGGTATTTATAGAGCAATGAGGTGGTCCGGGGGGCACCCGAGGTGGGCACAACCCACTAAGGCGCGCCTAGGCCTCCTGGCGCACCCTGATGGGTTGTGCTCTCCTCGGAGAACCCACAGGCGTAGCCTTGGCCCATTAGGTGTCTTCTGGTCCATAAAAAATCTTCGTAAAGTTTCATTGCATTTGAACTCCGTTTGGTATTGCTTTTCTACAATGTAAAAAACATGCAAAAAACAGCAACTAGCACTTGAAACTATGTCAATAGGTTAGTACCAAAAAATGATATAAAATGACTATAAAATGACTATAAAACAGCCAAGATTGATAATATAATAGAATTGAATAAGCAAAAATTATAGATACTTTGGAGACGTATCAACATCCCCAAGCTTAACTCCTACCCATCCTTGAGTAGGTAAGTGATAAAAACAGAATTTTTGATGTGGAATGCTGCCTATCATGTCATATCATATTCTTTTCTTTATAGCATGGACATTTGGACTTTTATATTGTTCAAAGCAATAGTCTAATTTTGACATGATAACTTAAATACTCAAGCATATTGAGGGAGTCCTAGATTAGGGGGTCTCCGGACAGCCGGACTATCTCCATTGGCCGGACTGTTAGACTATGAAGATACAAGATTGAAGACTTCGTCTCGTGTCCGGATGGGACTCTACTTGGCGTGGAAGGCAAGCTAGGCAGTACGAATATGGATATCTCCTCCTTTATAACCGACCTTGTGTAACCCTAACCCTCTCCGGTGTCTATATAAACCGAAGGGTTTTAGTCCGTAGGACGACAATCATACCATAGGCTAGCTTCTAGGGTTTAGCCTCTCTGATCTCGTGGTAGATCTACTCTTGTAACACCCATGTCATCAATATTAATCAAGCAGGACGTAGGGTTTTACCTCCATCAAGAGGGCCCGAACCTGGGTAAAACATCGTGTCCCCTGCCTCCTGTTACCATCCGGCCTAGACGCATAGTTCGGGACCCCCTACCCGAGATCCGCCGGTTTTGACACCGACATTGGTGCTTTCATTGAGAGTTCCTCTGTGTCGTTGCCGTTAGGCTTGATGGCTCCTACTATCATCGATTGCGATGCGGTCCAAGGTGAGACTTTTCTCCCCGTACAGATCTTCGTATTCGGCGGCTTTGCACTGCAGGCTAATTCGCTTGGCCATCTGGAGCAGATTGAAAGCTACGCCCCTGGCCATCAGGTCAGATTTGGAAGTTTGAACTACATGGCCGACATCCGCGGGGACTTGATCTTCGACGGATTCGAACCACAGCCGGGCGCGCCGCACTGTCGCGATGGGTATGACCTAGCTCTGCTGCCGAACAGTACCCCAGAGGCCACGCCCGCACCAGCTCTGACCCTTAGCTCGGAGCCAGCTATGCCAATCGAGGATAGGTGGTTAGACACCGCCTCAGGGGCTACAGTTTCAATGGCGATTGAGCCAAACACCAGCATAATCCTCTGCGCAGCCCGTGACTCCAAGCTGCCGGACTCTTTTTCTGACTCCGAACCGCCCGCGCCCCTGCGAATCGAATCCGATTGGGCGCCGATCATGGAATTCACCGCCGCAGATATCTTTCAGCACTCGCCCTTCGGCGACATTATGAATTCACTAAGGTCTCTCTCTTTGTCAGGAGAGCCCTGGTCGGATTATGGCCAACAGGATTGGGATGCGGACGACGAAGAAATTCGACGCCCACCCACCACCTACTTGGTAGCCACTGTCGATGATTTAACCGATATGCTCAACTTCGACTCCAAAGACATCGACGGTATGGACAATGATGTAGGAGACGAACATGAACCAGCACCTATAGGGCACTGGAAAGCCACCTCGTCATATGACATATACATGGTGGATACACCCAATGAAGGCAATGGCGAAGAGATAGCGGAGGATGACCCCTCCAAGAAGCAACCCAAGCGCCGGCGTCAGCGGCGCCGCTCTAAGTCCCGCCAAAGCAAAAGTGGTGATACCGGCACAAGAGATAATAATAGTCCGGATAGTGCCGAAGACAACAACAATCCCCTCCAGCAAGATTTAGAGCAGGAGGATGAAGGAGCCAGCTCTCCTGAGAGAGCGGCAAATGGAGAGGAGGAGGATGACAATTACATCCCCTCCTCCGAAGACGAGGCAAGCCTCGGCGACGATGAATTCGCCGTCCTAGAGGATCCCATCGAACAAGAGCGCTTCAAGCGCCGGCTTATGGCCACGGCAAATAGCCTAAAGAAAATGCAGCAGCAGCTTCAAGCTGATCAAGATCTGCTAGCTGACAAATGGACTGAAGTCCTCGCGGCCGAGGAATATAAACTCGAGCGCCCCTGCAAGAGTTACCCAAGGCGCAGGTTACTACCCCGACTGGAGGAAGAAGCGTATGACATGGCTGATCGGCCACCTCGTGGCCACGATAGAGAGGCATTCCAGCCAAAAGCTCAACCTCCACCCCAACGCCATTCAAATAAAAAGTCATGGGGAGATACGCTAGACCTGTGAGACATATTGGAGGACAAGGCAAAGCATTCAAGATCGATCTACGAATCACGAGGGTGCACCACTCTGCGAGACGACAAACGTCACGCCGGATACAGTAAAAGCAAATCCGGCCGGGCCAAACACAGTGGGCAAGACCCATTCGAGCTGCGTCGAGATATAGCCCAATACAGAGGCGCCACACACCCCTTATGCTTCACAGACAAAGTAATGGAACATCAATTCCCAGAAGGTTTCAAACCTGTAAACATTAAATCATATGACGGCACAACAGATCCCGCAGTATGGATTGAGGACTTCCTCCTCCACATCCACATGGCCCGCGGTGATGACTTACACGCAATCAAATACCTCCCACTAAAGCTCAAAGGACCAGCGCGGCATTGGCTTAACAGCTTGCCAGCGGACTCCATTAGCTGTTGGGAAGATCTGGAAGCTGCATTCCTTGACAACTTTTAGGGCACTTATGTGCGACCACCGGACGCCGATGATTAGAGCCACATAATTCAGCATCCAAAAGAGTCGGCAAGGCAATTCTGGACTCGGTTCCTTACAAATAAAAATCAAATTGTCGACTGTCCGGATGCGGAGGCCTTAGCGGCTTTCAAGCACAACATCCGAGACGAGTGGCTAGCCCGGCACCTTGGTCAGGAAAAGCTGAAATCTATGGCAGCTCTCACGACGCTCATGACCCGCTTTTGTGCGGGAGAAGACAGTTGGCTGGCTCGCAGTAATAACATATCAAAGAACCATGGTACCTCAGATACCAAGGACGGCAAGAGCAGGTCACGTCGCAACAAGCATAAGCGCCGCATTAACAGCGAAAATACTGAGGATACGGCAGTCAATGCCAGATTCAAAGGCTCTAAACCCGGTCAGCGGAAAAGGCCATTCAAACAAAGTACGCCGGGTCCGTCCAGCTTGGACCGTATACTCGATCGCTCGTGTCAAATACACGGCACCCCAGACAAGCCAGCCAATCACACCAACAGGGATTGTTGGGTGTTCAAGCAGGCCGGCAAGTTAATTGCCGAAAACAAGGACAAGGGGCCGCATAGCAATGATGAGGAGGAACCCCGGTAGCCGCACACTGGAGGACAGAAGAGGTTTCCCCCGCAAGTGCGGATGGTGAACATGATATACGCAACCCACATCCCCAAGAGGGAGCAGAAGCGTGCGCTCAGGGACGTATATGCGCTGGAGCCAGTCGCCCCAAAGTTCAACCCTTGGTCCTCCTGCCCGATCACCTTCGATCGCAGGGACCACCCCACTAGTATCCATCATGGCGGATTTGCCGCACTGGTCCTAGACCCAATCATCAACAGATTTCACCTCACTCGAGTCCTTATGGATGGTGGCAGCAGCCTGAACCTATTTTATCAGGACACAGTGCGCAAAATGGGTATAGACCCCTCAAGGATCAAACCCACCAAAACGACCTTTAAGGGCGTCATTCCAGGCGTAGAGGCACATTGCATAGGCTCAATTACACTAGAAGTGGTCTTCGGATCCCCGGTTAACTTCCGAAGCGAAGAGTTAACCTTCGATATAGTCTCGTTCCGCAGTGGTTATCACGCGCTGCTCGGGCGAACCACATTTGCTAGATTCAATGCGTTACCGCATTATGCATACCTCAAGCTCAAGATGCCAGGACCTCGTGGAGTCATTATAGTCAATGGAAACACAGAGCGCTCCCTCCGAACAGAGGAGCACACCGCGGCCCTCGCAGCAGAAGCGCAAAGCAACCTCTCAAGGCAATCAACCAGTTCGGCGTTTCAAAGCCCGGACACCTTCAAGCGCGCTCGGGGCAATCGGCAAATAGACCGCCTGCGCGATCTGAGCTCGCGTAGCAATACGGCGGCCACCCCAATCCCAGCCCAGCGGCGAAACTCGTGCCGCGCGTACATAATTACGCATTAAAAATACCATGGGCACAGGTGGGGAGGGGGGCACAACTGCGGCACGCCCCAAGACGCAGCCTAAACCGCACTAGGGGCTTCCCGTTCGGTTATTTTTCTTTTTCTTCCAGGACCTTAATCTCTGGAAACACTGTCCAGCAGCACTATTGCCGAACACATGATGCAGCAACCAAGGAGGTAGATAGCTACATTATACCACGGAATTCCCAGGTTGATTACGGTAACGAGCGAAATATTCGATTTCATATCATTCCTCGGCTTGCCCTTGGAAGGGACATAGTCCTACTCTTTGCTTATCGCACTATCTGCATCACTCTGCTTTAACGCATTTTTTCAATAAACAATGCATGACATTACGACTATTATTGCATTCTTGTTATATATATATATGTGTGTGTGTGTGTGTGTGTGTGTGTGTGTTCATTAATGACGCCTTGCAACCATACACTCTGGTACGGCAAATACACCAGGGGCTTACGTACCCCACAATGCGGTGTGAAAAGTCCGAACACTTTCACAAGTGCGGCACCCCGAACTTATAGCATTATATGCATCAGCTCCGAATCATGTCTTTGGTCAAATGATGGGTTTGCGCGGCTCCTATGTTTTGGTACCTTACGTTCCGCTCTATCGGCTAAGGTAGCGCTAGGAGAACTACTATGATTGTGCCCCGGTTCTGCCGGGCTGAGCACCTCAGTAGAGAAAGCTAAAACTGACTCTCATGATAAGGCGAGAGACTGGTCGCTGTTCGGCAAGGTTTTTTTCGAGTCCCTATAGACTTATGCCGCTTAGGGCGAGGGGATGGCCCAGTCCGGCTTACAAGCGTGTATCCCGCCCCGAATTCGGCCTTCCGAATACCAGGGGCTATGCCAACATTTAAAATTATAGAATTCTATGGCTAAGTGAGAGTGATAAAGCACTATTAGTCTGGTTGCCTTGTTCGTTGTGCTGAGCACCTCCCTCGAAGGATCCAAATATGGGAACAAGAGTGCTCAGGTTTATCCCGAACACCCCAGCACTTGTGGCATGGGGGCAGAAGCCGAGGACTAGCCATCTCTCAGATTGGATAAACAGCCAAACAGAAGGTAATATTTTAAATTCAAACAAGCGTTGCATAGCGCATATGAAACAAGTTTTCATACATACAGGATAAAACGAGCAAGTCTCATTCAAATATTACATCTTTTGAACACTCAACCGCGATAAGACGGGCACCCGGCAGAACACCCTCGTAGTACATCTCGGGGTGGCGGTGCTCCTTGCCCTCCGGCGGCCCCTCCTTGATCATCTTCACGGCGTCTAGCTTGACCCACTGCATTTTTACACGGGCGAAAGCCCGGCGTGCACCTTCAATGCAGACAGATCGCTTGACGACCTCCAGCCATGGGCAGGCATCCACAAGCCGCCTCACCAGGCTGAAGAAGCTGTTCAGAAGGGTGTCGCCAGGCCATAGCCGGACTATAAAGCCCTTCATGGCCTGATCGGCCGCCTTATGTAGCTCGACCATCTGCTTCAGCTGGTCGCTCATCGGCACCGGATGTTCGGCCTCAGCATACTGAGACTAGAACAGCTTCTCCGTCGAGCTTCTGTCCTCGGCCTAGTAAAATTGTGAGGCATCGGACACACTGCGGGGAAAATCTATGAATGCTCCTGAAGTGCTCCGGATCCGGGTAAGTAATCGGTGATTTACTTTTACATGCTTGCTTTGCATATAGAAAGCCTTACCCGCCGCTATCTTCTTCATCGCATCGATCTCTTGGAGGGCCTTTTGGGCCTCGGCCCTGGCACTCTTTGCGCTCTCACGGACCGCGGCAAGCTCAGACTCTCGCGTCTTCAAGTCAAGCTCCAACGCCTCGTGCTTCGTCACGAGAGCCTGGAGCTCTTGCTGCACCTCGCCCATCCGAGCCTCGTGCTTCTCTCGCTTGGTGCGCTCCTTGGCCGCTGTATCTTCGGCCTTGGTCAGCGCTTGCTTCAGGGTCGCCACCTCAGTCGTGGCCCCTAGAAAACATACAATGATCCTGTCATTTTGCAATCACGTCTTTGTTTTACATATCTATAGACGGGGTATTACTTACCCTTGTTCTCCTCGAGCTGCCTCTTGGCAAGGCTGAGCTCCTTCTTGGACCCCTCAAGGTCCTGCTTCAGTACGGCGACCTCCGCAATTAGTGCGGCGGACGCCAGCAGCGAAGCCTGCATATGCATATTGACATACTTATATCAGACTCCTACGATATTATTTGATCCTCTGTTCGACTTTTCTTTGTGAACACCGAACAAAGCATCAGGGGCTACTGTCTATGCGGTAATATTTCTACTACATTTTAAAACACTTACCTCAAAGCCTGTTAAAAGGCTGGCACAGGCTTTAGTCAATCCGCCCTTGGCAGACTGAACCTTCTGGATCACCGCACTCATGATAGTGCGGTGCTCCTCGTCGATGGAAGTGCTGTGAAGCGCTTCTAGCAGATTGTCCGGTGCCTCTGGATGGACAGAGGTCACCAGCACAGGCGTCTGGCCCCTCTTAGAAGGAGACCGCCTGCCCGAGCCCGGAACCGCTAGAGGGTCCGGCACGGTGTTTGACTGAGGGCCGAACTTGGAGCTCTCGGGGGCCCCGTCCGCTCGGCTTTCGGAGTCCGGAAGGTCGCCTTGAGGCGCCTTCGGGACTGTCTCCCCTCGATCTGGTGCCTCTTGAGACAACACCTCGGCGTCATCGGCAGGATGAGGGGAGGTGGCGGTCGGGACTGGATTGCTATCCATGTCCGACGAGCCCAGGGAGCCATCCGATGATACCTCGATATTGGCTCGTGGCGGCCTGCATAGTTATGTTCGGCGATTAGGGAAAGCAGTGCGACAAAGGAATCCTATGGGTTACTTTGGTATCCGAATACTTACGATCTCCCCGGGGGCTTGGCCCTGGGCAACCACTCGTCTTCGCCTTCGTCAGCGGCGGTGGAGCTGTCCGGAAGGAGAGTCCTTCCCTTCTTGGACCCTTCGGCCCCCCCAGTTGGGACGGCCTTCCTTTTTCTCTCTCCCCTAGTCGGTGGGGAAGCATCTTCTTCTTCTTCCTCCTCCTCGTCTTCGGGGGAAGAGTGCGCCACAGAGTCATCGGACGGTGAGTCCAACGACGCCTGGCGTCGGGAACTCTTTCGAGCTCCCTTGGCCTTCTTGGTCTTCTTCGGCACCTTATAAGGGCCGGAGTCAACATCTTCGCAAGAAGAGCGTCTGCAGGGCCATCGGGCAAAGGAGCCGGACAGTCGATCTATCCGGCCATCTTCTGCCAGTCCTGTCAAAGGCACGGGAGTTTAGATCCCGCATAGAGTCAATCTATATAAAAATAAGTATCCTGTGAAAGGTAAAGCAGCTTACCACACTGGCTTGGTGCTTCGCGCTGAATCCGCAATCCTCAGTAATAGGGGGAGGGACCTCGGCACTTTTAAACAGCACCCTCCAGGCGTCTTCATGAGTCGTGTTGAAGAGCCTGTTCAGAGTTCGGTGCTGCGCCGGATTGAACTCCCACAAGGCGAACTCCCGTTGTTGGCACGGGAGTATCCGGCAGATGAGCATAACCTGGACTATGTTGACAAGCTTGAGCTTCTTGTCCACCATGTTTTGAATACATGTTTGGAGTCCGGTCAGCTCTTTCCAATTACCCCAGGACAGGCCCTTCTCTTTCCAGGAGGTGAGCCGCATGGGGATGCCAGATCGGAACTAGGGGGCCGCTACCCATGTGGGGTCGCGCAGCTCGGTGATATAGAACCACCCCGATTGCCACCCCTTTATGGTTTCCACAAAGGAGCCCTCGAGCCATGTTATGTTGGGCATCTTGCCCACCATGGCGCCTCCGCACTCCGCCTGGCAGCCGCCCACCACCTTCGGCTTGACATTGAAGGTCTTCCGCCATAAGACGAAGTGGGGCTTGATGCGGAGGAAGGCCTCGCACACGACGATAAACGCCGAGATGTTGATGACGAAGTTCGGGGCCAGATCATGGAAATCCAGGCCGTAATAGAACACGAGCCCCCGGACGAATGGATGGAGAGGGAATCCCAGTCCACGGAGGAAATGGGTGAGGAATACTACCCTCTCATGGGGCCTGGGGGTGGGGATGAGCTGCCCCTCATCTGGGAGCCGGTGCGCGATGTCGTCGGGCAGGTATCCGGCTCTCCTTAGTTTCTTGATGTCTCCCTCCGTGACGGAGGAGACCATCCACTTGCCTCCTGCTTCGGACATGATTGGAGAAGATCAAGGTGGGAAGTGCGGACTTGGGTGCTAGAGCTCGAGTCTGCGAAAACGGATGAGCAAAGGAAGAAGAAGGCGTGGATAGAAAGGTGGATCCTTATCCCTTTATATGGGCGGACGAAACTAAGCATCCCCACTTGCCTGGTAAAACTCGCTTATCCCCCAAGCGCCGCAATTGATGGCGCGGTTGGGTTACCCACGTCCATATTGATGAGAATCCCGTAATAAGGGGACACGATCTCTACTTTGACAAGACATGTCAAAAAACTGCCTCGCGTTATGTGCGGGGCTGGTTAAAAGAAACGGTTCGAATAATCATCGGGCCATGACATAACGTCATGCTGCCTAAACAAGCCAGCAAATTAGATCTGCGAAAATATTATTCTCTCTACGATGGAATGCAGAACTTATTTTGCAGGGTCGGACACTATCCTCGTATTCAAATTCTTCTTGATGTATTCGGAGAAGGAACCCGCCTTGCAATGCCGAAGACAATACTGCACGCCGGATTCATCGTCATTGAAGCCTAGTTCAGAGGCTACTGAGGGAGTCCTGGATTAGGGGGTCTCCGGACAGCCAGACTATCTCCATTGGCCGGACTATTAGACTATGAAGATACAAGATTGAAGACTTCGTCTCGTGTCCGAATGGGACTCTACTTGGCGTGGAAGGCAAGCTAGGCAGTACGGATATGGATATCTCCTCCTTTGTAACCGACCTTGTGTAACCCTAACCCTCTCCGGTGTCTATATAAACCGAAGGGTTTTAGTCCGTAGGACGACAATCATACCATAGGCTAGCTTCTAGGGTTTAGCCTCTCTGATCTCGTGGTAGATCTACTCTTGTAACACCCATGTCATCAATATTAATCAAGCAGGACGTAGGGTTTTACCTCCATCAAGAGGGCCCGAACCTGGGTAAAACATCGTGTCCCCTGCCCCCTGTTACCATCCGGCCTAGACGCACAATTCGGGACCCCCTACCTGAGATCCGCCGGTTTTGACACCGACACATATCAACAAGCACCATGTCTTTCAAAATATCAACACTAAAATAAGCTATCCCTAGCCCATCATGCTTAATCATTGATCCACTCATGAAACACACTCACATACTAACTACACCCAATTGATACGTCCATTTTGCATCATGTTTATTTCTATTACTTATAATTTATTTATCCATAATAATGTTTTTTGGTGTAATTCTAATGCCTTTTCTCTCAGAATTTGCAAGGAACACACCAAGAGGGAGAATTCTGGCGGCTAGAAATCTGGACCTAAAAAGCTACGTCGCGCTACCTATTCTACACAACTCTAAATAAGCTGAAACTTCACGAGGATTTTTTATGGAATATTTAAGAAATAATGGAGCCAATAATCACTAGAGGGGGGCCACCAGGTGGGCACAATCCACCTAGGTGTGCCAGGCCCCCCAGGCGCGCCCTGGTGGGTGTGGCCTCCTCAGCCCACCTCCGGTGCCCATCTTCTGGTATATAAGTGGTTTTGACCTAGAAAAAAATCAAGAGTGGACTTTTGGGACGAAGCATTGCCGCCTCCAGGAGGAACATGGGCAGGAGCACTTTTGCCCTCCGGCGGAGCGATTCCGCCGGGGGAACTTCCCTTCAGAGGGGGAAATCATCGTCATCGTCATCACCAACAACTCTCCCATCTTGGGGAGGGCAATCTCCATCAACATCTTCAACAGCATCATCTCCTCTCAAACCCTAGTTCATCTCTTGTGTTCAATCTTGTTACCGGAACTATAGATTGGTACTTGTGGTTGACTAGTAGTGTTGATTACATCTTGTAGTTGATTACTATATGGTTTATTTGGTGGAAGATTATATGTTCAGATCCGTTATGCTATTTAATACCCCTCTGATCTTGAGCATGATTATTATTTGTGAGTAGTTACCTTTGTTCTTGAGGTCACGGGAGAAATCATGTTGCAAGTAATCATGTGAACTTGATATGTGTTCGATATTTTGATAGTATGTATGTTGTTATTCCCTTAGTGGTGTCATGTGAACATCGACTACATGACACTTCACCATATTTGAGCCTAAGGGAATTCATTGTGGAGTAGCAATTAGATGGTGGGTTGCGAGAGTGACAGAAGCTTAAACCCCAGTTTATGCGCTATTCCGTAAGGGACCGATTGGATCCAAAAGTTTAATGCTATGGTTAGAATTTATTCTTAATACTTTTATCATAGTTGCAGATGCTTGTGTGAGGGTTAATCATAAGTAGGAGGTTTGTTCAAGTAAGAACAACACCTAACCACCGGTCCACCCACATATCAAATTATCAAAGTAGCGAACACAAATCGAACCAACATGATGAAAGTGACTAGATGAAATTCCCGTGTACCCTCAAGAACGCTTTCCTTATCATAAGAGACCATCTTGTCTTGTCCTTTGCCTCAAAAGGATTGGACTACCTTGCCGTGATTTTGTTACTATTATCGTTACTTGCTCGTTACAAATTATCTTTCTATCAAACTACTCCACTACTTACAATTTCAGCACTTGCGGACAATACCTTACTGGAAACTACTTGTCATTTCCTTCTGCTCCTTGTTGGGTTCGACACTCTTACTTAGCGAAAAGAGCTACAATTGATCCCCTATACTTGTGGGTCATCAAGGCTATTTTCTAGCGCCGTTGCCAGGGAGTGAAGCGCCTTTGGTAAGGAAACATTTATATAGTGTGCTGAAATTTATTGTCACTTGTTACTATGGAAAACAATCCTTTGAGGGGTATGATAGAACAACTGCTGGCTAATCCTTATGCAGGAGATGGAACCGAACATCCTGATATGCGCTTGATATATGTGGAACAAATTTGTGGATTGTTCAAGCTTGCAGGTTTACCCAGGGATGAAGTGATGAAAGAGGTTTTCCCTTTATCTTGGAAGAGAAAAGCATTGGCATGGTGTAGGCTATGTGATGATGTTGGATCATGGAATTGGAATCGTTTGAAATTGGAGTTCCACCAAAAAATATATCCTATGCATCTAGTTCATCGTGATCGGAATTATATATATAATATTTGGCCTCGTGAAGGAGAAAGTATCGCTCTAGCTTGGGGGAGGCTTAATTAAATGTTATATTCATGCCCCAATCATGAGCTCTCAAGAGAAATTATTATTCAGAATTTTTATGCTCGGCTTTCTCGTAATGATCAAACCATGCTTGATACTTCTTGTGCTGGTTCATTTATGAAGAAGACTATTGAATTCCGGTGGGATCTTTTGGAAAGAATTAAACGCAACTCTGAAGATTGGGAACTCGACGAAGGTAAAGAGTCAGGTATTAAAATTAAATATGATTGTGTTAAATCTTTTATGGATACCGATGCTTTTCAAAAGCTTAGCACCAAATACGGACTCGACTCTGAGATAGTAGCCTCCTTTTGTGAATCATTTGCTACTCATGTTAAACTCCCTAATGAGAAGTGGTTTAAATATCACACACCTATGAAAGAAGAAATTAAAGAACCAGTACCAGTTAAAGAAGAAACTATACTTTACAATGTTGATCCAGTTGTTCCCTCTGCGTATATTGAGAAACCACCTTTCCCTGTTAAGATCAAGGAACATGCTAAAGTTTCAACTGTGGTTAACAAAAGTTATATTAGAACACCTAAATCTGATGAACAAATTAAAGTAGAACCTAGCATTGTTATGGTTAAGGATCTCTTAGAAGAAGATATGGATGGGCATGTTATTTACTTCTGTGAAGAAGCTGCTAGAATTTCTAAACCTGATATGAAAGATAAACATAGACCTGTGGTTGGCATGCTGTTATTTCAGTTAAAATAGGATATCACTATTATCATGGTTTACGTGACATGGGTGCTAGTGTGAGTGCTATTCCATACACTTTGTATGAAGAAATCATGAAAGACATAGCACCTGCTGAGATAGAAGAAATATATGTTACTATTAAACTTGCTAATAGAGACACCATATCACCAATTGGGATTATTAGAGATGTTGAAGTCTTGTGTGGGAAAATTAAATACCCTACTAATTTTATTGTTCTTGGTTCCCCACAAGATGACTTTTGTCCCATTATCTTTGGTAGACCTTTCTTGAACACAGTTAATGCTAAGATAGATTGTAAGAAACAAACTGTTGGTGTTAGCTTTGGTGATGAGTCTCATGATTTTAATTTTTCCAAGTTTAGTAGAAATCATCATGAAAAAGAATTGCACAGTGAGGATGAATTAATTGGTCTTTCTTGCTTCTATTGCTGTTCCACCTACTAATCCTTTAGAACAATATTTACTAGACCATGAAAATGATTCACATATGCATGAAAGAAATGAAATAGATAAAATTTTCTTTGAACAACATCCTCTACTTAAACACAATTTGCCTATTGAAACTCTAGGAGGTCCTCCTCCACCTAAAGGTGATCCTGTGTTTGAATTAAAACAATTGCTAGACACTTTGAAATATGCTTATCTTGATGAAAAGAAGATATATCATGTTATTATTAGTGCTAACCTTTCAGAACATGAAGAAGAAAGATTATTGAAAGTTCTGAGGAAGCACCGAGCTGCTATTGGATATACTCTTGATGATTTAAAGGGCATTAGTCCCACTCTATGTCAGCACAAAATTAATATGGAACCTGATGCTAAACCAGTTGTTGATCACCAACATCGGTTAAATTCGAAGATGAAAGAAGTGGTAAGAACGGAAATATTAAAACTTCTGGAAGCAGGTATAATCTATCCCATAGATGATAGTAGATGGGTAAGTCCTATTCATTGTGTCCCTAAGAAAGGAGGTATAACTATTGTTCCTAATGATAAGAATGATCTTATTCCACAAAGAATTGTTACAGGCTATAGAATGGTAATTGATTATAAAAAATTAAGTAAAGCAACTAGAAAAGATCATTACCCTTTGCCTTTTATTGATCAAACGCTTGAACGATTATCTAAGCACACACACTTTTGCTTCCTAGATGGATACTCTAGCTTTTCACAAATACTTGTTTCTCAACCTGATCAAGAAAAGACCACTTTTACTTGTCCCTTTGGAACTTATGCTTATAGACGTATGCCTTTTGGTTTATGTAATGCACCTGCTACCTTTCAAAGATGTATGACGGCTATATTCTCTGATTTTTGTGAAAAGATTCTTGAGGTTTTCATGGATGAATTTTCTGTTTATGGGAAGTCTTTTGATGATTGTTTAAGCAATCTTGAGCAATTTTTGCAAAGATGTGAACAAACAAATCTTGTATTGAATTAGGAGAAATGCCACTTTATGGTTAATGAAGGCATTGTCTTGGGTTATAAAATTTCTGAAAGAGGTATTGAAGGGGACTGTCGGTGTCAAAACCGGCGGATCTCGGGTAGGGGGTCCCGAACTATGCATCTAAGGCGGATGGTAACATGAGGCAGGGGACATGACGTTTTACCCAGGTTCGGGCCCTCTTGATGGAGGTAAAACCCTACGTCCTGCTTGATTTATTCTTGATGATATGATTATTACAAGAGTTGATCTACCACGAGATCGGAGAGGCTAAATCCTAGAAGCTAGCCTATGGTATGATTGTTGTGATTGTGTCCTGCAGACTAAACCCTCCGGTTTATATAGACACCGGAGGGGCCTAGGGTTACACAGAGTCGGTTACAAGGAAGGAGATCTTCATATCCGTATTGCCAAGCTTGCCTTCCACGCCAAGGAGAGTCCCATCCGGACACAGGACAAAGTCTTCAATCTTGTATCTTCATAGTCCAACAGTCCGGCCAAAGGTTATAGTCCGGCTGTCCGGAGACCCCCTAACCCAGGACTCCCTCAGTAGCCCCTGAACCAGGCTTCAATGACGATGAGCCCGGCACGCAGTATCGTCTTCGGCATTGCAAGGCGAGTTCCTCCTCCGAATACATCATGGAAGAATTTGAATACAAGGATAGTGTCCGACACTGCAAAATAGTTTCCACATACCACCGTAGAGAGAATAATATTTCCACAAATCTAATCTGCCGACATGTTTTGGCAACATGACATTAAGCCATGGCCCGGTGATTATTCGAACCGTTTCCTTTAACTAGCCCCGCACATAACGCGAGGCAGTTTTTTGACACGTCTTGTCAAGGCAGAGATCGTGTCCCCCTTATTACGGGATTCTCATCAATACGAGCGTGGGTAACCCAACCGCGCCATCGATTACGGCGCTTGGGGGATAAGCGAGTTTTACCAGGCTAGTGAAGGCGCATAGTTTCGGCCGCCCTTATAAAGGGACAAGGTTTAACCTTTTTCTACCCACGCCTTCTTTCTCCTTGCTCATCCACTCTTGCGCACTCGAGCTCCAACGCCCAAGCCCACATCCTTCCCCTCAACCTTCTCCAATCATGTCCGGAGCGGGAGGCAAATTGATGGCTTCCTCCGTTACGGAGGGACACATCAAGAAGCTGCGCGGAGCCGGATACTTGGCCGCGAATATCGCGCATCGGCTGCCCGTTGCGGGGCAGATCGTTCCTACCCCTGAACCTCACGAGAGGGTAGTCTTCCTCCACCACTTCCTCCGCGGACTACGGGCTGGACTTCCATGATCTGGCCCCGAACTTCGTCCTCAACATTTCGGCGTTCATGGTCGTGTGTGAGGCTTTCCTCCGCATCCGGCCCTACTTAGGCATGTGGTTACAGACCTTCAATATCAAGCCGAAGGTGGTGGGCAGCCAACAAGCAGAATGCGGCGAAGCCATGGTGGGCAAGATGCCCAATGTTATATGGCTTGAAGGCTCCTTCGTGGCGACCATAAAGGGGTGGCAATCGGCGTGGTTCTACATCACCAAGCCACGCGACGCCAAATGGGTGGCTGCCCCCAAGTTTCGATCCGGAATCCCCACGCGGCTCACCTCCTGCAAAGAGAAGGGCCTGTCCTGGGGTTCATCGGTAGAGCTGGACGGACTCCAGAAATGTATCCGGAATATGGCCGGCAAGAAGCTCAGGCTGGTCAATATAGTCCAGGTCATGCTCATCCGCCGGATCCTCCCGTGCCAACAACGGGACTTCAACTTGTGGGAGTTCGACCCGGCCCAGCACCAGACTCTGAGCGAGCTCTTCGACACGACGCACAAGGACGTCTGGAAGGTGTTGTTCAAGGGTGCGGAGGTCCCTCCCTCCCTCACCGAGGACCGCGGGCTAAGCACGAAGCGCCAAGCGCATTCGGTGAGTTCTATACATCCGGTAGGATATTTATTTCCCCTAGCTTAACCATGTGCGGGGTCTGAGCTCCATGCCTTTAACAGGACTGGGTGGAGACGTCGGGGCAGATTAACTATCCGGCCCCTCTGCCCGAAGACACTGTGGACGCTCTCCTGACGGAGATGCTGACTCCGGCTCCTTACAAGGTGCCGGAGAAGACCAAGAAGGCCAAGGGAACCCGAAAGAGTTCCCGACGCCAGGCGTTATCGGACTTATTATCCGATAACTCCGCGACGCGCTCCTCCCCTGAAGACAAGGAGGAAGATGAAGATGCTCCCCCTCCAGGCAGGGGAGACAAGAAAAGGAAGGCCGCCCCAACTGGGGGGGGGGGGGCGAAGGGTCCAAGAAGGGAAGGACTCTCCTTCCGGACTTCTCCACCACCACCGAAGGCGAAGACGAGTGGCTGCTCAGGGCCAAGCCCCTGGCTAAGTCGTAAGTATTCGGATGCCAGAGTAACTCATAGCATACCTTTGTCGCACTGCCTCTCCTAACACCGAATTATGACTATGCAGACCGCCACGAGCCCGTATTGACGTATCGTCGGACGGCTCCCTGGGCTCGTCGGATATGGATAGCGATCCACTTCCGACCGCCACCTCCCCTTGCCCTACGGACAACACCGAGGTATTGTCTCAAGAGGCACTGGGTCGAGGGGAGACAGTCCCGGAGGCGCCTCAAGGCGACCTTCCGGACTCCGGGAGCAGAGGGAGCAAGGCTCCTGAGGGCTTCGAGTTCGGCCCTCAGCCGAACACCGCGCCGGAACCCCCAGTGGTTCCGGACTCGGGCAGGCGGCTTCCTTCCAAAAGGGGCATGATGCCTGTGCCGGTGAACTCTGTCCATCCAGAGGCACCGGACAATCTGCTGGGAGCGCTTCGCAGCGCTTCCATCGACGAAGAGCACTGCACTATTATGAGTGCGGTGGTCCAGAAGGTTCAGTTCTCCAAGAGCGGACTGACTGAAGCCTGTGCCGGCCTTCTAACAGGCTTTGAGGTAAGTTTTTGAAATATGGGGAAAAATATTACCGCATAGACAGTAGCCCCTGATGCTCTTTTTGGTGTTCACAAAGAAAAGCCGAACAGAGGATCAAACAATATCACAGGAGTCTAATATAAGTATGTCAATATGAGTATGCAGGCTTCGCTGCTGGCATCTGCCGCACTGACTGCGGAGGTCGCCGCACTGAAGAAGGACCTTAAAGGGTCCAAGGACGAGCTCAGCCTTGCCAAGAGGCAGCTCAAGGAGAACAAAGGTAAGTAGTACCTAGTCTATGGATATGTATAAAAAGAATGCGATTGCAAAATGACAGGATCATCGTAAATTTGCCAGGGGCCACAACCGAGGTGGCGACCCTAAAGCAAGCGCTATCCGAGGCCGAAAACAAAGTGGCCAAGGAGTGCACCGAGCGGGAAAGGCATGAGGCACGGGTGGGAGAGGTGCAGCAAGAGCTCCACGCTATCGTGACGAAGTACGAGGCGTTGGAGCTTGACTTGAAGACGCGAGAGTCTGAGCTTGCCGCCGCCCTCGAGAACGAAAAGAGTGCCAAGGCTGAAGCCCAAAAGGCCCCCCAGGAGATTGATGCGATGAAGAAGATATCAGTGGGTAAGGTATTCTATATGCAAAGCAAGCATGTGAAAGTAAATTACCTGTTACTTACCCGAATCCAGAGCTCTCCATGAGCATTCGCAGATTTGCCCCGCAGTGTGTCGGATGCCGCACAGTTTTACCAGGTCGAGGAGGGAAGCTCATCGGAGAAGTTGTTATGGTCTCAGTATACTGGGACTAAACACCCGATGCCTCTGAGCGACCAGCTGAAGCAACTGGTCGAGCTGCATAAGGCGGCTGAACAGGCCATGAAGGGCTTTATAGTCCGGATGTGGACTGGCGGCGCCCTTCCTAGCAGCTACTTCGGCCTGGTGACGCAGCTTGTGGATTCCTGCCCACGGCTGGAAGTCATCAAGCGGTCTGTCTGCATCGAAGGTGCACGCCGGGCTTTCGCCCGTGTGAAGGTGCAATGGGCCAAGCTGGACGTCGTGAAGCTGATTAAGGAAGGGCCTCCGGAGGGCAAGGAACATCGCCACCCCAAGATGTACTATGAGGGTGTCCTGAAGGGTGCTCGTCTCGTAGCGGACAAGTGTATGAAAGATATAATATTCGAGTAAACTCGCTCGTGTAATCCTGTAGTTATGAAAAGTTGTTCATATGCGCTATGCAACGCTTGTTTGAATTTAAAATATTACCTTATGTTCGGTTGTTTATCAAATATGAGAGATGGCTAGTCATCGGCTTCTGCCCCCACGCCACGAGTGCTGGGGTGTTCGGGATAAACATGAGCACTCTTATTCCCATTGTTGGGTCCTTCGAGGCAGGTGCTCAGCACAACGAACAAGGCAAACAGACTATAATGCGTTATCACTCTCACTTAGCCATAGAATTCTATAATTTTAAATTTCGGCGAAGCCCCTAGTATTCGGAAGGCCGAATTCGGAGCGCGATAGTGAGAGTGATCAGCACAATGAACAAGGCAATCGGACTATAATGCGTTATCACTCTCACTTAGCCATAGAATTCTATAATTTTAAATTTCGGCGAAGCCTAACGGAGAGGGTTAGGGTTACACAAGGTCGGTTACAAAGGAGGAGATATCCATATCCGTACTACCTAGCTTGCCTTCCACGCCAAGTAGAGTCCTATCCGGACACGGGACGAAGTCTTCAATCTTGTATCTTCATAGTCCAATAGTCCGGCCAAAGGATATAGTCCGGCTGTCCGGAGACCCCCTAATCTAGGACTCCCTCGGTAGCCCCTGAACCAGGCTTCAATGACGATGAGTCCGGCGCGCAGTGTTGTCTTCTGCATTGCAAGGCGGGTTCCTCCTCCGAACACATCACAGAAGAGTTTGAATACCAGGATAGTGTCCGACCCTGCAAAATAAATTCCACATACCACCGTAGAGAGAATAATATTTCCACAAATCTTAATCTGCTGACATGATTTGGCAACATGACATCAGGCCATGGCTCGGTGATTATTCGAACCGTTTTTCTTCAACCAGCTCCACACATAACGCGAGGTGGCTTCTTGACACGTCTTGTCAAAGCAGAGATCGTGTTCCCCTAATTACGGGATTCTCATCAATACAGTCGTGGGTAATCCAACCATGCCTAGGACTCCTGGATTTCAGGCAAGTCCCAAACGGCCACTAGGAGGACGCTTGATATTCACCCTCTTTATAAAGGGACAAGGCTTTTAATTTTTTTCCTCCCGTGCTCAATCGAATCCTTCCCCCGCCTCGAGTTCTAACATCCAAAGCCCAGGTCAGGTGCTTCGGACCTTCAATCATGTCCGGATCTAGCCTTCAAGGCCGGTGGATGCCCTCCTCCGTTACGGAAGAGGATATCAAGAAGTTGAGGGAGGCCAGATACCTGGCCGCCGAGGGAGGTGCTCAGCACAACGAACAAGGCAATCAGACTATAATGTGTTATCACTCTCACTTAGCCATAGAATTCTATAATTTTAAATTTCGGCGAAGCCTAACGGAGAGGGTTAGGGTTACACAAGGTCGGTTACAAAGGAGGAGATATCCAAAGCTCCTGACCTGGGTTTCGGGTGTTAGAACTCGAGGCGGGGGAAGGATTCGATTGAGCACGGGAGGAAAAAAAGTAAAGGCCTTGCCCCTTTATAAAGAAGGTGTATCAAGCGTCCTCTCCGTGGCCGTTTGGTACTTTCCTATAATCTAGGAGTCCTAGACACGGCTGGGTTACCCACGTCCATATTGATGAGGATCCCGTAATAAAAGTAACACGATCTCTGCTTTGACAAGACGTGTCAAGAAACCGCCTCACGTTAGGAGCAAGGCTGGTTAAAGAAAAACGGTTCGAATAATCACCGGGCCATGACGTAACATCATGATTGCCAAAACGGGTCAACAGGTTAGATCAGTGGAAATATTATTCTCTCTATGGTGGTATGTGGAAATTATTTTGCAGGGTCGGACACTATCCTTGTATTCCAACTCTTCTATGATGTATTCGCAGGAAGAACCCGCCTTGGAATGCCGAAGACAACACTGTGCGCCGGACTCATCGTCATTGAAGCCTGGTTCAGGGGCTACTGAGGGAGTCCTGGATTAGGGGGGCTCCGGACAACCGGGCTGTTGGACTATGGAGATACAAGATTGAAGACTTTGTCCCGTGTCCGGATGGGACTCTCCTTGGCGTGGAAGGCAAGCTAGGCAATACGGATATGGATATCTCCTCGTTTGTAACCGACCTTGTATAACCCTAGCCCCCTCCAATGTCTATATAAACCGGAGGGTTTTAGTCTGTAGGACAACATACAATCATACCATAGGCTAGCTTCTAGGGTTTAGCCTCTCCGATCTCGTGGTAGATCAACTCTTGTAATACTCATATCATCAAGAATAAATCAAGCAGGACGTAGGGTTTTACCTCCATCAAGAGGGCCCGAACCTGGGTAAAACATCGTGTCCCCTGCCTCATGTTACCATCCGCCTTAGATGAACAGTTCGGGACCCCCTACCCGAGATCCGCCGGTTTTGACACCGACATTCGGCCTGAATTCGGGGGACCAAGCTAAGGTTGATACCATTGAGAAAATGCCATGTCCTAAGGACATCAAAGGTATTCGTAGTTTCTTAGGTCATGCTAGTTTCTATAGGAGATTTATCAAAGACTTCTCTAAAAAATAGGCCTCTTACTAGTCTCTTGCAAAAGGATATTCTCTTTGTTTTTGATGATGATTGTTTAGAAGCCTTTGAAACACTCAAGAAATCCTTAGTATCTGCACCTATTGTTCAACCACCTAATTGGAACTTGCCTTTTGAATTATGTGTGATGCTAGTTATTATATTGTTGGTGCTGTTCTAGGACAAAGAGTTGATAAGAAACTTAATGTTATTCATTATGCTAGTAAAACTCTAGACAGTGCTCAAAGAAATTATGCTACTACTGAAAAAGAATTCTTAGCAGTGGTGTTTGCTTGTGATAAATTTAGACCTTATATTGTTGATTCCAAAGTAATTGTTCACACAGACCATGCTGCTATTAAATATCTTATGGAAAAGAAAGATGCTAAACCTAGACTTATTCGTTGGGTTCTCTTGTTACAAGAATTTGATTTACACATCATTGATAGAAAAGGAGCTGATAACTTGTCTAGGCTTGAAAATGTGCTTGATGACCCACTACCTATAGATGAAAATTTTCCTGATGAGCAGTTAGCTGCAATAAATCTTGCTAATAGTACTCCTTGGTATGCTGACTATGCTAATTACATTGTTGCTAAATATTTACCACCTAGCTTTACATATCAACAAAAGAAAAATTCTTCTATGATTTAAGACATTACTTTTGGGATGACCCACATCTTTATAAAGAAGGAGTAGATGGTATTATTATACATTGTGTACCTGAGCATGAACAGGGACAAATCCTACGGAAATGTCACTCCGAAGCTTATGGAGGGCATCATGCTGGAGATAGAACTGCTCACAAGGTATTGCAATCTAGATTTTATTGGCCTACTCTCTTCAAGGATGCCCATAAGTTTGTCTCTTCTTGTGATGAATGTCAAAGAATAGGTAATATCGGTAAGCGTCAAGAAATGCCTATGAATTATTCACTTGCTATCGAACCATTTGATGTTTGGGGATTTGATTACATGGGACCTTTTCCTTCCTCTAATGTGTATACACATATTTTGGTTGTTGTTGATTATGTTACTAAATGGGTAGAAGCCATTCCAACCAGTAGTGTTGATCACAACACCTCTATTAAAATGCTTAAGGAAGTTATTTTCCCAAGGTTCGGAGTCCCTAGATATTTAGACTGATGGTGGTTCACACTTTATTCATGGTGCTTTCTGTAAAATGCTTGCCAAGTATGATGTTAACCATAGAATTGCATCACCCTATCATCCTCAGTCTAGTGGTCAAGCTGAGCTTAGCAATAGAGAAATAAAATTAACTTTACAAAAGACTGTCAATAGGTCCAGGAATAATTGGTCTAAGAAATTAGATGATGCACTTTGGGCTTATAGAACAGCTTATAAAAATCCTATGGGTATGTCTCCATATAAAATGGTTTATGGAAAAGCCTGTCATTTGCCTCTTGAGTGAGAACATAAAGCTTATTGGGCAGTTAAAGAACTCAATTATGATTTCAAACTTGCTGGTGAAAAGAGGTTATTTGATATCAACTCTTTAGATGAATGGAGAACCCAATCTTATGAAAATGCAAAGTTATTCAAAGAAAAGGTTAAAAGATGGCATGACAAAAGAATCCAAAAGCGTGAGTTTAAAGTCGGAGAATATGTTCTTTTGTACAACTCTCGTTTTAGATTTTTTTTGCAGGAAAGCTCCTCTCGAAATGGGAAGGCCCATACGTCATCTAGGAGGTTTACCGGTTTGGAGCCATCAAAATAAAAAACTCCGAAGGTACTAACCCGAAGGTTGTCAATGGGTAACGAATAAAGCATTATATCTCAGGTACGCCATGATAACCCACAAGTATAGGGGATCACAACAGTTATTGATAAGTAAGAGTGTTGAACCCAACGAGGAGCTAAAGGCAGAACAAATATTCCCTCAAGTTCTATCGACCACCGATACAACTCTACGCACTCTTAACGTTCGCTTTACCTAGAACAAGTATGAAACTAGGAGTATTTTGTAGGTGTTGTTGGATAGGTTTGCAAGGTAATAAAGAGCATGTAAATAAAAAGAGGGGTTGTTTAGATAAAGACACAACTAAATAAGTTTTAGTAAAAATCTTTTTTACGAGAAAGTTATTTGTCCCTAGGCAATCGATAACTAGACCGGTAATCATTATTGCAGTTTTATTTGAGGGAGAGGCATAAGCTAACATACTTTCTCTACTTGGATCATATGCACTTATGATTTGAACTCTAGCAAGCATCCGCAACTACTAAAGATCATTAAGGTAAAACCCAACCATAGCATTAAAGTATCAAGTCCTCTTTATCCCATACGCAAACAACCTACTTACTCGGGTCTGTGCTTCTATCACTCACGCCACCCACCATAAGAAAATCATGAACATATTGAAAACCCTACAGCAGGAATCCCTCACGCTTGCGTGACATGGAGAGCACCATAGGATAGCACCAATAATAAAACATGCAACTCAAACCAATCACGATCATCAATTAACCCATAGGACAAAACGGATCTACTCACACATCATAGGATAGCCATACATCATTGGCAAATAATATATAGCGTTGAGCACCATGTTTAAGTAGAGATTACAGTGGGTAAAAGAGGGGTTACACCGCTGGATAGAGGGGGGAAGAGTTGGTGATGATGGTGGTGAAGTTTTTGGTGAAGATTGTGGTGATGATGATGGCCCCGGGTGGCACTCCGGTGCCACCGAAAGCGAGGGGGAGAGAGCCCCCCTCCTTCTTCTTCTTCCTTGACCTCCTCCCTAGATGGGAGAAGGGTTTCCCCTCTAGTCCTTGGTCTCCATGGCATGGGAGGGGCGAGAGCCCCTCCAAGATTGGATCTGTCTCCCTGTCTCTCTATATTTCCGCGTTCCTAGATTCTGACCTTTCACCGTTTCTTATATTCCTGGAGATCCGTAACTCCGATTGGGCTGAAATTTTAACACGATCTCTATCCGGATATTAGCTTTCTTGCGGCGAAAGAAGGGCATCAACTGCCTTACAGGGTGGCCACGAGGGTCAGGGGCGTGCCTGCCCCCTAGGGCACGCCCCCTGCCTCGTGGCCCCCTCGGGCATCGTCTTGCGTGGAGTTTTCTTCCCAAAAATAATATATATTCCAAAAAAATCTCCATTATTTTTTATCCCGTTTGGACTCCGTTTGATATGGATATTCTGCAAAACAAAAAACATGCAACAAACAGGAACTGGCACTGGGCACTGGATCAATATGTTAGTACCAAAAATAGTATAAAAAGTTGCGAAAAGTATATAAAAGTTGTAGAATACTGGCATGGAACAATAAAAAATTATAGATACGACGGAGACGTATCAGCATCCCCAAGCTTAATTCCTGCTCGTCCTCAAGTAGGTAAATGATAAAAAAGATAATTTTTGATGTGGAATGCTACCTAGCATAATCTTGATCACATATCTAATCATGGCATGAATATTAAGATACGAGTGATTCAAAGCAATAGTCTATCATTTGACATAAAAACAATAATACTTCAAGCCTATTAATAAAGCAATCATGTCTTTTCAAAATAACATGGCAAAGAAAGTTATCCCTACAAAATCATATAGTCTGGCTATGCTCCATCTTCACCACACAAAATATTCACATCATGCACAACCCCGATGACAAGCCAAGCAATTGTTTCATACTTTTGATGTTCTCAAACCTTTTCAACTTTCACGCAATACATGAGAGTGAGCCATGGATATAGCACTATGGGTGGAATAGAATATGTTGGTGGAGGTTGTGTGGAGAAGACAAAAATGAGAAGATAGTCTTTCATCAAATAGGCGTATCAACGGGCTATGGAGATGCCCATCAATAATATCAATGTGAGTGAGTAGGGATTGCCATGCAACGAATGCACTAGAGCTATAAGTGTATGAAAGCTCAAACTGGAAACTAAGTGGGTGTGCATCCAACTTGCTTGCTCATGAAGACCTCGGGCATTTGAGGAAGCCCATCATAGGAATATACAAGCCAAGTTCTATAATGAAAATTTCCCACTAGTATATGAAAGTGATAATTCAAGAGACTCTCTATATGAAGAACATGGTGCTACTCTGAGTCACAAGTGTGGTAAAAGGATAGTAACATTGTCCCTTCTCTCTTTTTCTCTCATTTTTTATTTTTTGGGGCCTTCCTTCTTTTGGCCTGTCTCCTTTTTTTATTTTTTTATTTTTTTTCGTCCGGAGTCTCATCCCGACTTGTGGGGGAATCATAGTCTCCATCATCCTTTCCTCACTGGGACAATGCTCTAATAATGATGATCACCACACTTTTATTTACTTACAACTCAATATTACAACTCGATACTAGAACAAAGATATGACTCTATATGAATCCACAACTACCCACTAGCATGACTGAGGGAGTCCTGGATTAGGGGGTGTTCGGATAGCCGGACTATACCTTCAGCCGGTGTCACATCCCTAGTCTGGTATGACCTAGACTAGCTAGTCATTTGTGCATCATGTTTAAATCTCATTTAAATTTGAAATGAGGATTGGTGGAACCCTCAGAATCATTTTTGAAGATGACCCAAATAAAAATTTCTCCAAAAGGGTCCAAGAAAATGCTCATGTTGCTCTCTGAAAATATTGGACAGAGATAAAAATCAAAACAATATTTTTAGGAGCTCATGGATATTTATTTTGGCCACTTGGATTAATTCGATAAATATTTGCATTGGAAATATATTAGTTATATATATTAATATATCTCCAAAAATTATGCCAATTATAAAGGAGCTCTGGAATAATACCATTAGCCCCTACAAAAATTGGCATAAGCAAATAAAATGGTTTAGTATTTTTATTAAACCAAACAAATGCCAGAAAAGTAGAAAAGAAAACAAAATTAGAAAAACGCCTACTTGTGCTCACCTGAGGCCTGGCACTGTGCGGCCCAGCTGGCCGGCCCAGCCGACTGGCTAGCGCCAGTCGTCCTCCACCTCCCGCCAGGAGGCCAGGGGCGTGTGGCCGGCGCGTGCGCATCGCCGTGCCGCCACGGCACCTGCCTGCCTGTCCTCCCCCTCGACGCCTGGACGTCCGGAACGTCGCCACGCGCTGCCCCGCACCGCTCTCACTCCCTCTCCCTCGCCCTCCTCCTCTCCCCCTGCTCTCTCTCTCTCACCCGAGAACCACCGCCGCCGCCGTTCGCCATAGCCATCGCCACCGGCCTCCCCTCGCCTCCCCGACACGCTTCCGAGCTCCGCCACAACCCCCTCCACCTCCTCGTCGAGCCACGCAAGACGGAGCACCCCGTGGAGCCGTCGCCGTCGCCAAATTCGCCTCCGGTCGCCATGGATCCTCGCCGGCGATTCGGGAGCTACCGGGCATCCCCGACCTCGCCCTCGCGCTCGCTGGTCTCGCTGTGAGCCCCCGCACCGAACCCCCTCCTCCCCGTGCTCGTTTGCCCCGTCTAGCTACCTCAACCACCGCGCCCGTAAGTCCCTCGCCGCCGGCCATGGCGCCACGGTGGCATGAGCCCAAGCTAGCCACTCCCGTGTGCGTCACCGTGTTCCTGGTGACGCCAGGAGGCCGTAGGAGCCCTCCGCTTCCACTGCCGTGCACCACAACGCCGCGGCCGCAAGTTGCCGAGCTCCGGCCGCCGCCGTGAGCTTTGCTCCGGTGAGCTCCGGCGCCCCCGCAGCCCCCCACCAGCTCCCCTGGATGCGGACGACGACGGGCTACGCCCCGGTGGTCTTCGCGCGACCAAACGCCGTTTGTAGCGCAAGTCCGGCGAGTCGCCGCCGCGTTATTGGTCGCCGCCGGCCAGAACTCCGGCGGGCTGACATGGCTCCGTTAATTAGGCACTAATCCCCACCTACTGACGCTGACGAGTGGGCCCCAGGGCTTAGTCAAAGCTAATCAGCCCAGGTTTGACTCGGGGTTAACCCCAGTGTCACTGACGTGTGGACCCCACACGTCAGGTTTGACCCTGGACAGCCGCGTTGACCCGCTGATGTAGTGATGATGTCATGCTGGCGCAATAATATATAATTTCTGGATTTAAATTAAATCAGGAAATTCCAGAAATTGATTTAAACTTCAAAAATTCATAACAATTCAACCGTAGCTCAGATTAAAATAATTTATATATGAAAAATTATCAAAAAAATGTAATCTATCCATCTGTACTAGTTTCATGCATGACAAACCAACTTATACATGCTTAATATTTGAAAACACATTATGGCATATATAAGAGACTTAATTTAGTAATGCATTTGAACCTTTGGTTCAAATGGACTTCAAACCAAATGAATACTAGTTGCACTAGCTCAAACAACATCACATATTTATGCCATGTTCATGCATCATATTGTTGCATATGTTTGTGTATTGATTGCCGGCACTATTCCTTCTCGATAGGACCTGCTTCGGAGACGTTCCAGAGTACCTGTCGGTGAAGCAGTGCCTCCTCTGTTGATTTACCAGGCAAGCAAACCCCCTTGTTCATTCCGATACAATCCTACTCTCTCGCTCCTGCTCTCAGTTATTGCATTAGGACAACAACGATTCATCTGCTACTTTGTGCTGCGGTAGTTGAACCCATTCCTCTGCATGACCTGTCATTGCCACAGTAAATAGTTGAAACCCACTAGCATGTGTAGGAGTTGATTGAAGCCACTGATGTGTTCCTACCATGTTATGCCTGCTATTGCTTAGAGTTGTGTCAGGTCTGATTCATTGGGAATGAATTGGAGTGTTACGATATGTTCTGGTGCTGAGAGTTAAGTGTGTGAACACGATTTAGTAAAGGTAGCGGTGAGAGGCCATGTAGGAGTACATGGTGGGTTGTCTCACTGGAACCGTCCTTAAGCACTGAGTTCTATGTATGTTGTCCAATGACTCGATACTACCACACATTGGGCTCCGGGCGCTCCAAGCCCTCTCGACTTATTAACCAACTTGATCTCTGTCCAGGAGTCGCAACTAGTTTCTGGTGTTTGTAGGTAGTGCTATTTTTCTACCAAGTGGCACCCGGCAGGGTGGGCTTGGGGCAGACTAGGCACACGTGGCACGGTGTACCGAGTGGCACCCGGTTGGTGGGCTCGGGAACCCTGCTCACATCGTTTGGGGCCGTGAGCGACACCCCGGCCGGATCTCCTTGCGGATGGAACCCGAATAGGCGATAAACCTGGGCTAGAGTCTTGTGTGGTTAGTTAGGTCATGGCCGACACCCTCGCCAGGCTTCCGCTTGAAGGTTGCCGAGATACATGACGTGTACATGGCGGTAAGTGGCGAGAGCGTGTGTGAAGAAGTACACCCCTGCAGGGTTAACATGATCTATTCGAATAGCCGGGTCCGCGGTTATGGACTTCTTGGATGCTTACATGGTACATAGACAACTTGAAGTGGATACCCTAAAATGCTCAAGACAAGTGTGAGTGCTATGGATGGCCTTCTCGTAGGGAGACGGGGATGAGTCCATAGTAGTGTATTGTGTGGTGATTAGTGGACTCGTGTACGTTGTTTCACCTCCAAAATTTCTGGTAGTCGTAGAATAGGATAGCCACAGAGTCAAAGCTGGCTTGCTGCAACTAAACCCCACATTACCCTCTTGATGCAAATGCATGTATGATAGGATCTGATGTAAGTCTTGCTGAGTACCTTTGTACTCATGTTGCTTTATTTATGTTTTTGCAGCGGAGACTTCTGTCTTACTAGTGTTCTCGTGGACTTCGACTAGTAGCTAGTGCCTCAGCTACGATCTTGATCGGACGTTGTAGATAGTCAGGCGTTCAGCCTTTTTCATTTATAGATGTCTGTACTCAGACATGTAATGCTTCCGCTTGTTGCTTGATTGCTCTGACTGTTGGGTCTTGTGACCCCTGTTTGTAATAAAGCTGTGATGGCTCTTCTGAGCCTTATTCTATATGATTGTTGAGTTATGCTGTGATGCCATGTTGTACAGCACATACTTGCATGTTATGCGTACGTGTAACGCGTATTGCTATGTGTGGGATCTGACTATCTAGTTGTTTATCCTTAGTAGCCTCTCTTACCGGGAAATGTCTCCTAGTGCTTCCACTGAGCCCTGGTAGCTTACTACTGCTCCGGAACACTTAGGCTAGCCGGCATGTGTCCTTCTTCGATCCTGTGTCTGTCCCTTCGGGGAAATGTCACGCGATGAATACCGGAGTCCTGCTAGCCCGCTACAGCCCGGTTCACCAGAGTCCTGCTAGCCCAGTGCTACAGCCTGGATTCACTCGCTGATGACCGACACGTTCGATGCTGGGTCATGGATGCCTGTCCCTGTAAGTCTGTGCCACTTTGGGTTTACGACTAGCCATGTCAGCCCGGGCTCCTTATCATATGGATGCTAGCGACACTGTCATATACGTGTGCCAAAAGGCGCAAACGGTCCCGGGCTAAGGTAAGGCGACACCCGTGGGAATACCGTGCGTGAGGCCGCAAAGCGATATGAGGTTTTACATGCTAGATCGATGTGGCATTGAGTCGGGGTCCTGACAGCTTTGGTATCAGAGCCTGACTGCCTGTAGGATTACCAAGCCATACTGGTCGAAGTTGAGTCTAGAAATTCTTTAGTTATGTAAGGGAATTGATTGTGGGATGGAACGTAAGGCTCTTTTACTCCTTTACCTCATGGCCTTTTGATCTGAGTCATCCTATCTTTCCTACGGGGTTAAGGAACTAGGCTTCTCCTCCGTCTATCAGGATCACGTGTTACTACTCCGTAGTTCCATAGGACTGGTTGATCAGAGTCATACCCTAGTTTTGAGTATTTCCGGTGTAGTCTGTTTAGTATGATCTCAGAACCTTGAGTAATGTTGATGAGTATGTTACCACCCCATTTTTGGTAGGATGTCTCATTCTGAGCATTTTACTGCCGTTATGCTGCCGGAATTTCCCTAGGAGTTCGAGCGATACTAATTCCTTGTCCTACATTCTACATTCTATAGTTAATGTTGATTTCGTCCTTGGTTTCGTTCTCAGGATGTCATCAGCTAAGCGAAGTTCCGTTGCTCGTAGCCAGAACCATGGAGAGGGTAGGGATGAGGATCCTCCCGACCCGCCTTCGTTGACAAAGTTCATGCTAGAGATGGAGAGGAACAAGCGTGAGTCCAACCGCTTGTTGGCACGTATCGAGGAGAACACCGCACATCAGTCCAATAAGTCTGTGACCATTCATGACTTCATTCGCTTGCACCCACCTACCTTTCATCATTCCATCGAGCCACTCGATGCAGATGACTGGCTCCGTAGCGTCACTCATAAGCTGCATTCCGCGAGCGTAGCCGAAAGTGACAAGGTCACCTATGCTGCACACCACCTGGAAGGTCCTGCTAGTCTTTGGTGGCAGAACTATGAGGCTATGCTTCCAGCTGGCCAGACTTCCACCTGGAGGGATTTCGTTGAGGCTTTTCGCGAGCATCACATTCCTGAAGCCCTCATTGATCGCAAGAGAGAAGAGTTCTGCAGTTTCACCCAGAGTAAGATGGCTGTTGATGCTTATAGCAGAGAGTTCGAGAACCTTGCCCGCTATGCCACAGAAGAAGTGTCCACGGACGCCAAGAAGCAAGCTAGGTTCCGGAAGGGTCTCAACCCCAAGTTGCGTCGTGATCTCCACCTGCATCATTGTGATACATTCCAAGACCTTGTGAACAAGGCCATCAATGCAGAGACAGCTCAACTCACTTACGAGGAGTCTCGTAAGCACACCCGTGATTTGGGATCTCCCTCTGGCTCTAGTTCCCAGAAACGCCGGATTTGGGTTCCAAACTCCGCTCTTCCTTCCGTTTATACACCGAGGTCATCTCATGTGGTGCCTCCCCCAGCTCAGTCATATGTTCCACCCAGGCCTACTGGTAGACCGCTTGTTAGTGCGGGTCCCCGTCCAACCTCAGGGACTTGCTTCACATGCGGGAAGCCAGGACACTATGCACGTGATTGCTCTCAAACTAGTTATGCTCCACCTCAGCCCGAGAAGACTGTTGGCTGTGTTAAGCCATCACGCAAGATGATCAGTGTCAAGTCAGTTTCCACTGAACGTGGACGTGTGCATCACGTCTCAGCTAAAGACGCTCATGATGATCCAGATGTCGTTCTTGGCACACTCCTTGTCAATTGTCACCCAGCATCAGTTCTATTCGATACTGGAGCATCTCACTCCTTCATTTCTGAAAGCTATGCTAACTTGCACAACCTGTCATTTTGTGAAATGCCAACTCCGCTAGTCATCCAAACTCCTGGATCCAAATGGCAAACCTCTAGTGTAAGCCATGGTAACGAAATCCTTGTTGACAGACTTGTATTCCTTGCATCACTTGTAGCCCTCAAGTCCTCAGATATTAACATCATCTTGGGTATGGACTGGATGACAGCTCATCATGCCCAGATTGATTGCTACACAAGATCTGTTCAGCTTACACACCCATCTGGCAAGATAGTCACTGTCTCCACTAGAGTTGCAAAGCGTCAGCTCTATTCTCTTAATGCCAGCCCTCTTCCAGACCATGAAGATATCCCGGTAGTCCGTGACTTTCCGGATGTCTTTCCAGAGGAACTGCCAGGTGTTCCACCTGACAGAGATGTAGAGTTCGTCATAGATCTTATCCCAGGAACAGCTCCAATCTCCCGGAGACCTTACAAGATGGCACCCCTAGAACTAGCCGAGCTTAAGAAACAACTCGATGAGTCCTTGCAAAAGGGTTTCATCCGTCCTAGTTCTTCTCCTTGGGCTTGCCCCGTCCTATTCGTCAAGAAGAAAGACGGTACGGACCGGATGGTTGTAGATTATCGTCCCGTTAATTTGGTCACGATAAAGAACAAGTATCCGCTCCCCAGGATCAACGACCTGTATGATCAGCTCGCTGGATCCTCAGTCTTCTCCAAGATGGATTTGAGGTTAGGATACCACCAAATCAAAATCAGAAACGGGGACATTCCCAAGACAGCTTTTGTTACTCGTTATGGTCAGTACGAGTACACCGTCATGTCCTTTGGCCTAACCAACGCCCCAGCCACATTCTCCCGCCTGATGAACTCGATCTTCATGGAGTACTTAGATAAGTTCGTCGTGGTTTACCTCGATGATATTCTTATTTACTCGAAGAACGAGGAAGAGCATGCCGAACATCTTAGACTTGTGTTAGAAAAACTCAGAGAGCACCGCCTTTATGCCAAGTTCTCCAAGTGTGAATTTTGGTTGTCAGAAGTGACCTACCTAGGCCACGTAATCTCTGGTAAGGGCATTGCTGTCAATCCCGAGAGAGTTCAAGCCGTTCTCGATTGGACTCCACCTGAGACCGTGAAACAAGTTAGGAGCTTCCTTGGTCTAGCCAGCTACTGTCGCCGCTTTGTTGAAAACTTCTCCAAAGTAGCCAAACCCCTCACGGAACTTCTCAAGAAAGATAAAAAGTTCGAGTGGTCCCCACAGTGTGAGTACAGTTTTCAGGAACTGAAAAGACGCCTGACTTCTGCTCCCATACTTGTGCCACCGGATTTCACTAAAGACTTTATTATCTACTGCGACGCCTCACGACAGGGACTAGGTTGCATTCTTATGCAGGATCGTCATGTGATTGCCTATGCATCCCGACAGTTGCATCCACATGAGGAGAATTATCCTACACATGATCTAGAGCTTGCAGCCGTAGTCTATGCACTCAAGACCTGGCGACATTACCTCCTTGGTAAACGTTGCGAGATCTACACCGATCACCAGAGTCTCAAGTATATCTTCACCCAACCAGATTTGAACCTTAGGCAAAGACGTTGGTTGGAGTTGATTACAGATTATGATCTAGGGATTACCTACACCCCAGGCAAAGCCAATGTCATGGCTGATGCGCTAAGCCGTAAATCCTATTGCAA